>NC_141886.1:20648723-20951754 GCF_030686135.1 Camelina sativa | reverse complement strand
ATCTAAAGTGAAGTTTCCAGATGGATTTGTCTCAAAATTTTCAAGATGTGTTGAGCAAGACCAAAAATTTTCAGGTATGAAGAGTCACGATTGTCATGTCTTCATGCAACGGCTACTACCATTTGTATTTCTTGAGCTATTGCCGGGAAACGTTCATGAAGCTATTGCAGGTATATAATTATAAAATGTTATACATTTTTATAAACCTATTTAATTAATTCACTCATTAATTGAGTATGCATTGGCTTGTAGGAATCAGAGTATTTTTCGGGGATTTATGCACTCGGAACAAAAAAAACACGTACTCGACGATATGATGACGGAGGCGTTGCACCTACATATAAAGTTCCCGATGTTCAAGATATCTTTGCTCAGATAGGAAGACTCAATGGAAAGTTAAAGGAAGTTTGGTGGGAAGATCATAGCTATTGTCGAACTGCTCACAATTACATCTTGCGGAATCTAGATTACATTCAACCTTTTAAGAGGTATTCATTTAAAAAAATTAAATTTAAATTTTATTTACTAAGATAACAAACTAACAAATATTTATTTTATAGACTTTTCGAAATGCAAATTCGTGAAGCATATCCTAATTTAGAAGAAGTTGACTATGAAGCTTACAAAGAGCGGAATTTTGCTAATTGGTTAAAATACTATGTAAGTATATATATTTAAAATAAATTTAAACTATATGTATAATTTATTTATTCTTTAATTTTAATGAACTTTTCCTATTATAGGTTCAAATGGATTTGGAAATGAACCCTTGCCTCTTTGGTTGCATGAGCTCGTTCAAGAACCAAGCGCAAAAATCACTACTGATGTACTTCACTCGCGGTTACACTTTTCATATGTATGCACATAGTAGTCAAAAAGCTACAGCAAATTTTAGAATCTACGTACAAGCTGATGATAGCGATTTCTATGGCGTTTTGCAACAAATCTTAGAAGTTGAATATCCAGGCCTTCTGAATCTGAGATGCGTACTTTTCAAGTGTAACTGGTATGATCCATCTCCCCGAGGCGTGCGAGTAAATAATTGGGGAGTTGTCAATGTAAATGCCAACAGATCATATGCCAAATTTGATCCTTTCATCCTAGCATCACAAGCATTTATTTCCTATCCTCGTTTGCGGCCAAGACGTGATATGTGGTTATCAATCATCAAAGTTAATCCTCGAGGCCGTATAATCGGGTTAGTTGATGAGCAAGTCGTGTTGCAACAAGAGAGAGTGGATGAATTTTCCATTCCAAACATATCAACAAAAGGTGTTATCCACATTGATCCACAAAACCACAAGTAGAAGATGTTGGTGATGTCTCTGAAGAAGAGGTTGAATTAGGCGAATTGGAAGAGTCTATGATGGAGTAGATTCTAATGATGATGATGTTTCAGAAAATGAATCTGATTGAGTAATTGTAGTTTTTGTTATTTTTTTTAGTAAAAATATTACTCGTTTTGCGACGGAAATGCGACGAAATTGTGACGCTTTGCTAGATGGGCCTTGTAAAGGCCTCACAAATTGCGTGAGACTTGCGATAGAGCCTCGCAAATCCCACGCAATACCGTATACCCTAAACAATTTGCGAGGCATTTGCGAGAGTTTTGCTAGGATTCTCTCGCAAATGCCTCACAATAGACTTTTGAGAATTTATGTTATATTTGTTTTTCTTTAATTGTTTTTAGTTCTACTATTAAAGTTATCCAAAGAAGTGAGTAGATTCTCTAATGAACTTTATAATGAAGTTTGAACTTTAGAATGAGGATATCCAATGAAGTTTGTAGAACTAGGTGAATTAATATCCAATGAAGTATATAAGTAGAACTAGGGGAATTAATTTGGTATGAAGTTTCTAGAACTAGGTGAATTAATATTATCCAAAGAAGTTTGTAGACTCTAATGAGGATAGTGAATCATAATTGGAATCTGAATAAATTGTAATGATGTTTTAAATACCTTGCAATATTATTTTAAATATATTAAGATTTTAATTGTATTCTTCTTTATAGTTTTCAAAAACAATAAATATTAGGCCAAATACAAAGTATTAATGTAAACTAAATATTAATACTTTGGTTTTTCCATTTTATCTATAGCTTTTTTTTTATGGTTTTTCCAATTATATATATATTTATTGTTTTATTTAGAGTTTTACATTGCAACGTATTTGCGAGGAAGACTATCAAAGCCGTCGCAATATCAAGGGTTTTGTATTACGACGTATTTGCGAGGAGACGTAGCAAAGCCGTCGCAATATTTTCTACGGATGTGCGAGGCTTCAAAAAGTTTATATATACACGGCACCCATGGTTTGAGCGAGCTTAAACTACGCCGCAACCAAAACCCTAAAATCCATCTTCTTCTTCCTTCTTCTCCGTTTAACCTCTCGCCGTTTTCCGGTGAACTCTTCCTTCCTTTCTTCTATCCTCTTCTTCTCCGGTTAACCTTTCTTCTTTCCCTAAGTTCTTTCTTCAAAAAACTTCTTCTTCTTCTTCTTCGATTCTGCTTCTTCTTCATCTCCGGTAAATCTGAGATCTATTCTACCAGGTCTACGAAGGTAAATCTGACATCTCTGCAATCGATTTACGGTTTTATTTTCCCGATTTAAGGTTTTTTTACATTTGTTTTATGGGTTTTCTTTCAATTTATGTTTTTGTCATTCAATTTAAGGATTTTTCAATCGATCTGTGGTTGTACTTTTTGATTTAGAGCCCTAAGTTTTTCGATTTTGATCTCATACTTTTTTTTTCTTGTAGATGTTTTCTAGGAACGACTACACAAGATTCCTCTCTCGGACTAATGCTCCAAGTCCATGCAGTGGTGGTTCTCGAGGGTCCTCATTCGGTGTTCAAGATTCTCGACATGCAACCTCACAACATAGGACTCTAGCATTTGCTTCATCTCCACCCATTGGTGTGCCTCCAACCGCTGCTGCATCTCAATCCATTGGTGCGGTTGCAGCCACTCCTACATATCCAGCCACTCATACATCTCCTGCCACATCTTTGCCTCCACGTCTAAACAATATGAAGTTGGAGGAGTTACTCGAGATTCCCGGTCGTCAAAATCTAACACGATTGGATCCAAACCGCCCTCCGGGAACTCTCTGGTAAGAGATTGATTTAACTGATTTCAATTTTAAATTTGCAACTTTAATTCATTTAATCAATTTTAAACTTATTACATCAAATCACTTTATTAATGTTATCCCTAGGTTTTCTAATGATGGGAGCGTTGCAGTCACTATCCGCAGCATCTTTGAAAGAGATTTCAAAGAGCCTCATGCCAATTGGACACAGACACCAGAGCGGATCGTAGATCGATGGTATGAGACTTTTGCGGTAAGTAATATAGCTTATGTAGTTTGGTTTTTATTTAAATTATGTAGCTTGGACCAATACTAATATAGCTTATGTAGTTTAGTTTTGATTTAGCTTATGTAGCTTGGACCAATACTAATATATATTGTTTTCTTTTTTACAAACAAACATATAATTGGGACCGTTCTATAAACGGTAAAGTTAGGCTTGAGTTTGATAAGAAGTTGAAGGAGCGGATGTGTGATCAAGTGAGCCGGTGGAAGAGAAAGTGGAGGGAGAATGGTGATAATGAGAAGCCGCGATGGATTGATCCTCAAGTCTGGGTTGGACTAGTGAAGTATTGGCGTGATCCCAAATCTGAAGCAAAGAGTATCAACGGTCGTAATGCTCGATATCATGATCCTGATGGCACTGGCATACATAAACACCGCTCAGGCCATACCTCTTTTAAAGCTCGTGCCAGAAAACTTGTAAGTTTCTAAATTCTTCTTGTTACTTCTTTACTACTTTTTTTTTCTTACTAATAACCTTTGTCCTTTGTTTTACTTTGTTTTAGTCTGAGCTGACTGGTGAAAGCACTCAGGATTATCTACGTATCCTAGAAGACACTCATAGAAAACCCGATGGGAGTTTTGTCGATGGAAAGTCAGAGTCCATCCATAATGAAATGTCATCGAAGATACAAGAGGTTCAGTCTCAGCTGTGTTCAGGGGATAGCACGAAGAGTTCTGCTTCTGGTGGGTTGTCTGTTGATACCAAGAACAAAATTTATGCCGAGGTAAACTTCTAACTTGTTTGTGTTGTTGCCTTATTGTTTGTAGTTTTTGTTGGATGTTGAACGTTTGAGTTTGTGTTAGTTTGTGTTGTTATTCTTTAGTTTTTCATATGATAGGCTAAGATTGGTCTAATTATAATGTGCATTTGTAGGATATGCTACATTTGTGTTGTTGTGTCTGTTCTAGGATCCGAATATTGTATGTTGCTTGTGGTTCTTTCATGTGACTATGAAAGTAATTGTTTGATTGTATTGCTCGTAGGTTGCTCCGAAGAAGAAAAATAGACTATATGGAGTTGGTTCTTTGTAAAATGAAGCATCTTCAGCCCATTTTGGTCCATCGCCTCCGCCTACTGATGATCCGGTTGTTCTTGCTCAGAAGCTTGCTGTCGCTGAAGCTACTCTCGCAACTCAACCACTACTCTGGCAACTAAAGCCACTACTCTGGCAACTCAAGCCACTCAACTTCTAGACAATGTACAAAAGATGCATAGCTATGATGCATACTTTGACTACCTTGCCGGGAAAGATCCTGAGTTTGCTGCTAAGTTTGGAAACAGGATTGAACAAGGAAGCTCCAATCCAACCTTACCTGAGACAGGGGACGTCACTGGCACCGGCACCGGTACTGGCACAAACACAGGAACCAGAACTGTAACCGGAACCGGAGTTCCCTCTTTATCACCTTCTTTTTATGATAATTTGATATTAAGTTTTAAGTTTTAATTTGTTTTTTGGACATGGTTTTTAAGAGAATTTTTTGTACTGAATCAAAAAACTGTCTCGTTAATATATATGTTTGAATTTTTTTTCTAGTTCTTACAAAATAATTGTCAAAATATAAATATATAAATTTCAAAATCAAAAATATAAATATCAAAATGGAAAAAAGCCAAAATCCTTAGCAAATTTATGCTACGAATTTGCGATGAATACGAAATTGCTACGATTTTGTGACGAAACTAACTTATGGGTTTATAATATTATAAATATTTTGCGATGGAAACAATGTCGCAAAAATCTAGCAAATTTGCGAGGGATTTACTTCGACAGATTTTCCAAGACAGTTGCGAGGAATATTCTTCATCACAATTTGCGTATGTTTTGCGACAGAATATATATGTCGCAAAATTTGCGAGGGAAGTGCTACGTTTAATAATTTGCAAGACGTGAATATCTCGGAACTGACAATCCTTGAAAATCCGTCACTATTACCATTTTGCGAGGGATGGGCGACAAATATTGCCGTCGCAATAAGCTTTTTTCTTGTAGTGTCATAATGAGGCAAATTGTCAAGAATTGTCCATTTTTTTCCAAACTCCGAATGTTCATTCTAGCGCAGAACGAAGTGATGCATGCCACCTATTTTACAATTCTTTTTTTGTTCCTCGGAGCACCTGCATCAAATTCTGAAAGATGATATCTGATGTTTTCTATGCTGCTTCCTCTATATGGAGCTACAAATTCCCACTTGTTTGCATATCCAGAATCGACGAGATAATACTTACCTATAGGAGGTCTCTGGAATAAAGTATCTCCATCTATTGCATAGTGCAACACCAATGAATCATGTGTGGATCCAGCTGCGCCTAGCCATGCATACTTGAAGATCATGTTTAAATCGCATATGGCCATTATGTTTAGACTTTTCTGGCCATTTCTATCGAAATACCCAACTGCATCATTACCACCAACCATTACTTTCGATAAGCAGTCTCTTGGGAACGACCAAAAGTCATCCCAACAAAGCGTTGAGATGCATTCTGACCGCATGTAACCAGAAATATTGCCACCATCTCATCAATATTGATATTATCGGTACTCCGTAAGTTGTATAGTTGCTCCAGCGTTGTGCACAGGTTCTTGAATGCCTCCGGATGCATCCTTAACATGTTCATACAATTCATCGGCTTGCTGCGAATCTGCCTTTCAAGGTTTTGCCAACCCAATCCTCGTTCTTCCGCCATTGGTTGTTTAGAAAAATAACGATTGTAATACTCCATCAAAGGTTGCATTATCGTATTGATATGTGTATATTTTACACTCCTTCATCATGCATTTCTCTTTCATTATGTTCTCTTAACTCACTGTTTTGCATTGTTTTTCGTCTCTTTTGCATAATATGCATATTTAGGTAGTTTTCGCATTAGTTTTGCATGCATCTTGCATATTGGAGTTGTTTCAGGTGTTTTAGGAGATGTCCAAACCATCAAAAGCAAACAAGGAGCAAGAGAGCAGTCCAGCGACTCGATCTACACTATCCAGCGCGACCCAACCTTCCACGTATTTAATCGAGTCGAGTGAAGATTTTACGTTGGGATTCAGCTTTCGACGTCTGTAATAAAATTGCAGAGAATTAAATCATCTTTCCAATGTCGTTGATTTCAAGCCAATCGGAGGTGTGGTTCAAAGGTTAACGCCGTTTTAGTGGATACACGTACATTCTGAATTCCGACTCGACCTGCACGCGAAGGAGAGCTCCACTCGATCAGACATGAAAGCAGCGACTCGACTAAGACGTCCCAGGACGTCTCAAGACGCGACTCGATCAGCAGCTCCTAGAAGACACATTTCAAGTTGCCTCTCGATCGATGTTTTTAAGCTGCCACTCGATCGACAATCTCAAGCCGCCATTCGATCAAACTTCCTAGAATCCGACTCGATCGACACTCTAACGACGCGACTCTCATGACGCTCTTAAACCGACATCCTGGATTTGTTCTGAAGACACGTCCGAGAAGGGTTCATGAACCGTTTTTCTATTTTGTCGTTTTATGTTTTAGGGTTTTCCATGTTTTGCTATATATACTCTTTTAAGTCTTTACCCAAGAGGGATAGCTTTTATCCTAGGGTTTTTAGGCAGCCACCAAAAACGTTTCTAAGTTTATAATCAAGATATCTCTTAATCCTTTTAGTTTTTGCAATTGAATTCTTCTGCAAAATTGTTTATCTCACCCTTATCTATCTAGTCATGATTAATTCTGTATTTTCTGTGTTTTGTGGGTTTTTGATGATGATTGTTCTTGAGTAGTGAAATAGGGTTCTTGAGGATGGGATAGATAAGGTGGAGAATCTTAGTATAATAGGATGCCTAAGCTTAGATTGTTTGATTTCCCTTCTGGATTAGTGTTCTTACTGCTAATTTCTAACTGATCATTTGGGATTGGATCTTAAGCATCTCAACACCCAAAAGGTGTTCCATGGGATACGTGAACAAACTAATACCAGAGATTTGCATTCCTAGCCTAAGAGATTGGATGTCTAGGGTGTTTATTGACGTTAATGAACTTGTTATGCCAGCTTAATCTTGTTTCTCTAGCGAGAGGTAGGTTTGGAAGTGATTGAGTCTGAGTAGCTTCTATCAAGAGATTGAATTAGCTAAGCTGTGATGTTACTTGTCTAGGGATAGCTTGATTGTGTTCTGTTAGGCGTTCTAGGAAGATTAAGAGACTCCACGGGAATCAATAACCCCATCCTTAAGGCCTCTACTTATCTGATTGTTTCTACGTCTTTAAGCTTGTTCTTTGTTTTAGTTGCAATAGGTTGCTCATTTGTCTCTGCTCGTTTAGCTTGTTTTTGCTCTCTTCTATTATTGTATTTTAGCTCTTGTTCTGCAAACTCGTTTTGTTCTTGCATCTCGTTCACTCTAGGTCGTTAGACAAAAACTCATTTTGAATTTGGCTTAACTTGTGACTGCTTGATTGCATCTCGATTATTAGTAAAGTTTCCATTTGGATTGACACCTTCTGTACTACAACTGCATTAGGTTAATTGAGACTTGCTAAGAGACACAAAATTCTTAGTATCAATTTGGCGCCGTTGCCGGGGATCGAACCCGGGTCACCCGCGTGACAGGCGGGAATACTTACCACTATACTACAACGACACCTTCTGCTTCTACATCTGCACCAAAGCCGGGCCAACTCCCAGGGAAGGCTGTTCAGAACCCTAAGGAGTTTGCAAATGCAATTATGCTGAGAAGCGGAAAAACACTGCCTCCTAGGCAAGGAGTCCCAGACGTCACTGAGGACAATGAGGAATTAGATGGGGAGGATTTTGTTCAAGATGAAGCTCAGATGAAGGATCCAGTCGAAGCAGTCAAGGAGCCAATTGAACCAGTGAAGCAATCCGAACCTGAAGCTGTTAAGGAACCTGCTGCTCCCACCGACAAACCTGTGAGATTCATTCCTCCACCATACAAGCCACCTCTACCATTTCCAGTGAGATTCAAAAAGGAGCTTACTGAGAAGTATAGAGCTCTGTTTGCTAAACAAGTCAAGGAGATTGAACTTAGGATGCCTTTGCTTGATGCATTTGCACTTGTGCCTCAATATCAAAAATTTTAACTGATTTGGTAACAGAAAGGATCAAGAGAAGGAGGAGATAGCTATATGAGCTCAAGATAAATCTCTAGAAGATGAGAGAGTAGTACATGTCATAGGTGGAGTTATTCATGAATGCAAGGCTGTTATTTAGAAGATGATTATCCCAAAGAAGCTAGAGGACCCTGGTTCTTTCACCTTGCCTTGTTTTCTAGGTCCATTGGCCTTCAAAAAGTGCCTATGTGACCTTGGTGCTTCAGTTCTGGTCTTTGTGCGCTCGATCAGTTCATCTACCTGAAGTCTTGGGCAATGAAAACTGAGAGAAGGGATGGAGCTGGAGAGATCTCCATTGGAGGATTGGTCACACCAATTTTGGTAGCTTGCGATGTGCCCCTAAAGGGAGTGGTTCATGAGCCGAGATGGCTAGACATCGACTACCTCACATTGGTGAGGTTCCTGGCTTATGAAAAGCCAAACGACATGCTGCTCTTCAAGTTTGTCCATCGAACTGCCGGAGCCACCCAAATGATCCTACCCAATGTCGTGTGCACCAAAGTCTGGCTAGGGGACAACATAGACTTCACCCCACATTTGGAGGAGCTGTACAATCCGGAGGAGGAATCCGAAGCTGAGGGAGAGCAAGCTGGGCAAGAACAGGGAGACAACTTGGATGAGTATGATTTTGAGGAGTATGTTTGCTCCCAAAAGCAACCTGTTGGGGTGAAGGAAGCTCACAAGAGGATCGGCTGGCTGAAAAGAATGAACAAGTTCCTAGCCAAGAAGGTAAAAGACCTCACTGGCTCAGTGAAGGTAATGGGAGGACAGATCAAGGAGCTGCAAGACAAGCCAAACTGTGCCTCAGCTCCCACTTCGGCTTATGCACCCGCATGGATGGGAAGAAGCGGACCATTGGGAGGAATCTGAGGATTAGCACCTCCAGAGCCTCACAAGACATCCTCCTATGAGCCCCAAGCAGAGGAGGATGTCACCAGACCAGATAGATCGCGGATAAGCCACTCGGATGCCTATCCGATGAATAACCCGATGGGGTACACGATGCCCTATCCGATGCCATCTCCGAGCACACATCCGGGTGACCATTCAGGTACTTTACCTCCGCCTTACCAGATGCCATATCAGATGCCCTACTCGATGCACTCTGCAAGCAGCTATACGGGTGATCATTCCGGACCTCTCCCACCATACCCGTCGTACTACCCGATGCCATACCCAATGACCTATGCGAGCACTTACCCGATCAACCCCTCGGATGCTGGTCCGAGCAGGTCGTCCGTGCGCATAACCGAGCTCTCTGATGAGCGAATCCCGACACCTACTGAAGCCGGTGGCGACCCTGGTTACACGTAGGCGAGTATGGAGGCTGCTACAACCTCCTTCTTCACCAACCCATGAGGTACCACATTCATCCAACCTTTGTAAATAACATTGCATTTAGTTTTATTTCATTTTGTGTGATTCTTGGCACCTTTTTCAGACTTTTATTTACACAGGGACTGTGTAACTTAAGTTTGGGGGAGGGTCCTAGGATGTATATAACATTGTGTTTTATTTTCTTATTTTCTTATTTCAAAATTTTGCATGCTAGTTTTATTCATTTGAGTCTGCATCTATGTGCATTGAAAAACCCAAAAAAAATTTGAAATTAAAAAAAAAAAAAAAAAAAAAAGAGTGTTAATGTAGTTGCATTTTCATATTAGGATTGAGTCTAGATTGCTTCATATAGGATTGTTGCATATGCATTTTAGGGGACAATGATTAAAACAACCTTGTTTAATGCCAAACCTTAGGATTGAAGCTATAGCCCTTAATCACAGTTCATTGTTGCTAGATCAATCTTTGGAAAAAAAAATGAAAAATCTTTGCTTAGAAACTTATGTCTTTTGAATGCTTCCTCCACTTGCTTGAACATTGAATCATCTCTATATTATTGGACTTAACCTGAACTTAAAGTTTCTTGCTTATGGAATTTGAATAACTTGCTCATGGTAACTCTAAACTCGGGTTAGCACTCCATTTTTACCAATCTTTTCGTTTAACCCGATTTGTTTTTCCCTACCCTTGAACCCAAAACTTTCTTTCAAACCTTGTTGTGAATTGTTGAGTGAGGCCTTTTCATTGTGCTATAGGTTGTGAAACATTGAGAGTATTGAGAACGACAAAGAACTGACTCTTGATTTAGCTAAGTTAGAATCATTTGGACTAGGTAATAGAATCGGTTTTGAAAGATAGGTGGTTAGCATGTTTATTTGGGGTGGGGTTGAGAAAAAAAAAAGTCCCTAAGGTTCAGTTCAATTAGCTCTAAGTAAAAAAAAAAAAGAGAAAAAGATCTTGCTATAGTCTCCTACAAAGAAAAAAAAAAAAAAAAACTAGATATCTAAAGATTAGACCTTAGGGATTATAAAAAAAAGAGTTAAAATCAAGGATGTGGGTAGTTTTATTCTAGGGGGTTTGATAAAAAAAAAAGAGAAGAGAGAGTGAATGAGAAAAGGGGTAGATTATCAAGAGCTAAGCTTTGTATGACTTAATTGTTCTTAATCTTAGATAGTTTTCACAATTGTCTAGCATTCTTTCTTTTGAGAGAAAACCACCGAAAGAATTTGTTTGAAGCCACCTTACCAAAAAGCCTTACCCTTGAAACTGATTGAGCTGGATTCACCTTCCATTTGCGAGAATTCGCCAAACACTTTAATGAATGTGAAAGAGATGTTCCTTGGAATTGCAAGTCTTTACTTTTAGTTGGAGGATGAACTAGATCGATGCATGGTGATAAGCATAGAAAAATATTTGTAAGTATGTTGATTGATCTTAGCACCGTTAAACTATCTTTAAGGACCATAGCTTGAATCCTTCGCTTAGCTCAAAAGGTTATGAGTCCCATTTTTAACCTTCATCCTCCTACTTCCTTGCTAGAGGACTAGCAAGATTTAAGTTTGGAGGTATGATAACTCTCTAATTTACATGTTTTAAGCATCCTTTTTTGTCCATGTTTTGCATTGTTTTTACCCTAACCTTAGCATTTTTAGGTCATTTACTGCAGGAATCCACATTTAGGCCATTTAGGGTGTTGCATTCTTGCATTTGCATATTTTGGATGAAAACAAGTGCTTAAGAGCCAAAAATGGGGAGGAACAAGGTCGAATCCGAGCATGTACCCGAAGGAGCTATGGAGCAGGAAGAACAATCCGAACACCAACCCGATCGAAGAGGATCTAAGAACAGAAAGAACAATCCGAGAGCCTACCCAAAGAGTAATCCGAGCTCATCCTCGTGCACCCCATCAAGCAGACCCTCAGGCAGGACTGGGAAGCTAGGGTTAATGGGTTTCCATATATAAACCCCCTCTTCTTCCTCTCGCCCTAGCACGCCACATACCCTCAGAACAGAGAGCGAGAGCTTCTGGGAGAGAAACTGAGCGACTCAAAAATCTTTCTACACTTTGTTAGGATTTAATTTCATTTCTTTTTGCATTTTCGATTCTGTACTCTTCCACTCTACTCTATTTTTAATATAATGCAATTTTCTTTTGTCTATGCTCTTGTGTTTTCTGCAATGAGATCTGAGTAGTGAAACAAAGTTTCTAGGGATGGGATAGATGATTTTGTGTTCTTGATCGGTTAGGATGTCTTAGCTTTGATATTTGTGTTTTATAAATTCCCTTCTAGATTGGTGTTCTTAATGCTATCAACAGACCGAGAGGTTGAGATTAGATCTAAGGTGTTTTACCATCGAGAGGTGTAGATGAAATGCTTGAATCAATCAATGCTAGAGATTTACTCACTTAGCCTAAGAGATTAGATGAGTAAGGGGTTTATTGACAATAATGAATCGGTTTGTATTGCCTGCTTGGTCATGTTTCTCCAACGAGAGTTGGGTAGGGGAGTGATCAAGGTTGATTGTTTCTATCACGAGAGTGTTTTAACAAGATTTAGAGATTCATTGTCTAGGGAATATTTGCTTGAGGCATGTAGGACATCCATATTGGTCAGGAACACTTAGGAGTCGATTACCCCATCTTTAGGAGCTTTCGTATTTAGATTGTTTACATTTTATTCATAACTCGATCCCTTACCAGAACAGGTACACGATCACCTGCTTCGAGTATACCTTCGAGCTGTTCTTGCAAGACCTTGTTATCAATTTTAGCACCATCCTTATGAGCTTTCGTAGAACAGCTCGATGGTATACTCGAAGTAGGTGATCATGTACCTGTTCGGGTAAAGGATCGAGTTATGAATAAAATGTAAACAATCTAAATACGAAAGCTCCTAAGGATGGGGTAATCGACCTCCTAAGTGTTCCTGACCAATATGGATGTCCTACATGCCTCAAGCAAATATTCCCTAGACAATGAATCTCTAAAATCTTGTTAAAACACTCTCGTGATAGAAACAATCAACCTTGATCACTCCCCTACCCAACTCTCGTTGGAGAAACATGACCAAGCAGGCAATACAAACTGATTCATTATTGTCAATAAACCCCTTACTCATCTAATCTCTTAGGCTAAGTGAGTAAATCTCTAGCATTGATTGATTCAAGCATTTCATCTACACCTCTCGATGGTAAAACACCTTAGATCTAATCTCACCCTCTCGGTCTGTTGATAGCATTAAGAACACCAATCTAGAAGGGAATTTATAAAACACAAATATCAAAGCTAAGACATCCTAACCGATCAAAACACAAAATCATCTATCCCATCCCTAGAAACTTTGTTTCACTACTCAGATCTCATTGCGGAAAACACAAGAGCATAGATAAAAGAATATTGCTTTATATTAAAAATAGAGTAGAGTGGAAGAGTATAGAATCGAAAATGCAAAAAGAAATGAAATTAAATCCTAACAAAGTATAGAAAGAGTTTTGAGTCGCTCAATTTCTCTCCCAGAAGCTCTCGCTCTCTGTTCTGAGGGTCTGCGGCGTGCTAGGGCGAGAGGAAGAAGAGGGGGGGGGGTTATATATGGAAATCCATTAACCCTAGCTTCCCAGTCCTACCCGAGGGACTGCTCGATGGGGTGCAAGAGGATGAGCTCGAGTTACTCTTTGGGTAGGCTCTCGGATTGTTCTTTCTGTTCTTAGATCCTCCTCGATCGGGTTGGTGTTCGGACTGTTCTTCCTGCTCCATAGCTCCTTCGGGTACATGCTCGGATTCGACATTGTTCCTCCCCATTTTTGGCTCTTAAGCACCTGTTTTCATCCAAAATATGCAAATGCAAGAATGCAACACCCTAAATGGCCTAAATGGGGATTCCTACAGTAAATGACCTAAAAATGCTAAGGTTAGGGTAAAAACAATGCAAAACATGGAAAAAAGGGATGCTTAAAAAACATGTAAATTAGAGAGTTATCAGTCAGCCTCATGCCACTCTCTGTAGCTCAGAGGCTAGGATTCAACAAATTCAAGTCATGCAACCTCCGCTTAATATTGGCTGATAGGACTACTAGACTGCCTCATGGTCTACTAGAGAACCTGTCCATCAAAATTGGACAAGCTGAGATTCCTACTGACTTTGTGGTGATGGAAATGGATGAAGAGCCTAAAGATCCACTAATCCTGGGAAGACCTTTCTTACCTACAGCTGGAGCAGTCATTGATGTCAAGAAGAGGATGATTGATCTCAATTTGGGTAAAACTTCAAGATGAAGTTTGATATCAAGGATTCTAAGAAGAAACCAACTATTGATGGGCAAACCTTCGTGATTGAAGAGAAAGATCAGAAAGCTGGGTTTGACATCTTTGAGAGTGTGAATGAGGCAGAAACTGAGGTTTTGGTAACCAAAGAGAAAACTCAAAGTGTCACTCGACCATTCTCCAACTCGAGTGCAGTCGTTACCCTCCCTAAGCGTCAAGTCCTGCTTCCTAAACCTCATCAACCGCAAGTGTCAAGTCCTCCTGCGCTTGACAGTTTGTATGAACTCCAAAATACTAAGATTCTATGGGATTCAGTGAAAGAGTTAACATCTATGGTGAAGACGATGAGTGGGCAAATCACACTACAAGGAAACCTGCGTTTAGCGACTACCACTTGTGACTCTTTATTCCGCAAAAACTAGCGACCACTTAGCGATTCATTTACGACTGTTTCCCGACCAAAGTTACAGAAGAAGTAAAACAGTCGCACATTTACGACGAAAACAATATAGTCGCAAAAAAATTGCAATTTGAGACTGTTCAGTGACAGTATTTTATAAAAAACAAAGAATCACAAATTAGCAACGATTTCGCAACGTATACTCCGGTCACAAGTTTATTTATCGATAACTTGCTAACTTCTATTTTTTGCGACGAACGTGCTACCACATGTGCGACTTATTTGCAACTTATTTTGCGACTGTTTAGCGTCTAATACCTGAATTAGATACTGTTTTGTGACTCCTTAGCAACTCTCGATTTTTTGAATTTGAAATTTCACATTAGAGAAATGTTAACATGTTTCTATACACATTTCCAATTTGAATTGATCAATATCAGTCATATAAACTTTGTCAAAGCTTTCCATTTCAGTATTTAGACACAACATTTCATAATATCTAAATCATTGTAAAGAGTTACATGTTATTTCATAAGAAGGTTTCTAATTTTATGAAAATTGCAAAACAAAGATATGAAAACAATATTTAAAGGTCATAAACTATTTCATATACTCTATAAGACAATCATGAGTACATATTATTGATTGATATCAATAGAACTGGTCAAAAATGATACATTCCAAAAATTTGTATTGTGACTAAAGTCGGAGAGTCACAATACGGTAACAATTTGCGACTGACTTGCTACTAATTTTGCGACTCTTGCAATTTGCGACTAACTTGCTATTAACTTTGCGACTACTGTGCAACTTATTTTGCGACTCCTTAGCAACTCTATTTGATAGTTGTCTAATTTTTATTATTTTTTGCTAAGGTTTAGGCGCGTAATATTCCCTCTTTGTTTTTAGTATGTGTCTCTTTTGAGACTACTTTGCGACTCCTCTTCGTTAATTACTAGGCAAAAAATCCATTTAGGGTTTCTTTATCTCTTTCTATTTTTTGACTAATTGTCGAAAACCTCTCAAATCTCTCTTCTTTCTCCTCTCAAATCTCTCCTCTTGTCCTCTCATATCGATCAAATCTCTCCTCTTCTCCTCTCAAATCTCTCCTTTTTCTCAACTCTCTCTAATAGATGGTAGGGGTCGCGGAGGCAAATCCGCTGGAGGTGTTAGGGGTCGCGGAGGCAGATCCGCTGGAGGTGTTAGGGTTTCCAATGGTGCGAGTACAAGGGAACCCAGTTCTGCCGCTGTTAATTGGGCCTTCAATGGTGCGACTTCACGCGGAGGTCGAAGTGGTGTCGGAACGTCGTCTCACTCCTCGAATCCATGAGCCTCTCAGTCTGTGACTAATTCAAATAGAAC
The DNA here is from genome assembly GCF_030686135.1 of Camelina sativa. NCBI lineage: Eukaryota > Viridiplantae > Streptophyta > Magnoliopsida > Brassicales > Brassicaceae > Camelina > Camelina sativa. The sequence continues at coordinate 20,935,917 of NC_141886.1, read as the reverse complement.
TATGCCATCCCAGTTTCCGCCGAGGACACAACAATCGCCTCCTGCTCCACCACCGCGGGTTGCTTCTCCACCACCGCGGGTTGCTTCTCCACCATCGCGGGTTGCTTCTCAATCACCGCGGGTTGGTTCTCAACCACCGCTTCTTGCTACTCAACCACCGTTTCCTGTTCCTCTACTCATACAAGAACAACGAGACCTAAACATGGAAGAGGATTACGAAGAAGAAAACCCTAATCCCAATCCTGCCGAAGAAGAAAACCCTAATCCTAATCCAGATCAAGAAGACTACCAAGATTTGTTAGATGTCATGCTAGCTCTTCCAGGCCAACAACATCTCCCAGTTCTGTGTGTCGATCCCATCCCCGGCGTTGAGACTTTATGGTAATTTCTCTTTGCTCTTAGTGTTAGGTTGAGACTCTGTTTTTGTTTGATTAAGTTTAGTGAAAGACTGCTTTGTTTGATTAAGTTAGAGGTTGTGTTTGATTGAGATTGAGATTGTTTGTTTTGAGATTGAGATTGAGATTGTTTGTTTTGTTGATTAAGTTGAGATTGAGATTGAGATTGTTTGTTTTGTTTTGAGATTGAGATTGAGATTGTTCTCTTTGCTCTTAGTGGTAGGTTGAGATTGATTGTTTTGTTGATTTAGTTAGAGGTCGTGTTTGATTGTTTGTTAAGACTGATTGTGTTTGATTGTTTGGTTGAGTCTAATACTCTGTTTTTGTTTGATTAAGTTTAGAGAATTTATGCTTAGTTGTCTTTAAGTTACATCCGCTTAGTGTTTGATTGTTTGGTTAAGACTGATTGTGTTAATTTGTATTGGTTAAGACTGATTGTGGTTAAGACTGATTGTGTTTGTTTTGTGACAGGTTTAACAGACACAAAGGAAAAATTTCTCGGGTGATTGCTAGAATATTTAGAAGGAAATTCGATGGTCCTTACTACAGCTGGAAGGTTACTCCTACACCCTTTCAAGAGAGATATTTCAGGACATTTGCGGTAATGTCTTATAGCTTTCAAAGTTTTATTATCTCTCATAACTGATTTAGGATCATCACTAACTTAACTCAATTGTAATATGTAGCGGAAGTTCTATTGGGATACTGGGATTACTGAGCTTGTTAGAGAGGGGTTCTTAAAGATAGTCAAGAAACGATTTAAAGGCATTGTTAGTCAAGCTAAAAGCAGTGGTAAACAACCTGTTTGGATTGCCAGTGAAGTAATGGAGAGGAGCTCAAATGCCTCACAGTGCAGAAACTCCGATTGTGGTGGTCTTGGAGTCCACAAACACCTTGCTGGTCAGAAATCATATGTGCAAATTCATCAATAAATGGTAATTTAACATTGCTTCCATGATTTTAACACTCTAAACACCTTGCTTCCATGGTTTTAACATTTTACTCTTTCTTTGTAGGAGGAAAAATTGGGCCGTCCAGTATCATTTGTAGAAGTGTTCATGAAGACATATACTCGAGCTGACGGATCGTTTGTTGATCAAAAAGCTAAACAAGTAGCTGAAGCTTATGAGAAAACCTTAGAGGAGAAACTGTGTGAAGTGTACGATGATGGTCCAGAAAATTCAGGGAATTCTTCTTAACGTTTAAGTCATCGTAATCTCAACATTGAGGAAAAGAATGAAATCTTTCTTAAGGTACTCTCATCATTGCTTTCTTAATCCAAATTTTGGTTTTCATAATCCGCATGGTTACTTTATTAATACTTGTTTCTAGCCTTGACTAACGAAATGCTTTTGTTTTTCTTTGTTTTAGTGTACTCAAACAGATGAGAAGGGAAACCTTTTTGGTCTTGGATCTCTGGTTGAGACACTTAGAAAAGGGAAAAGGAAAGAAAGCTATGCATAATCTTCTCCATCAACACCAACACTTCTCGAGCTTCAAGAACAACTTCGCAACAAGATAGCTCATCTAGATGCTGAGAATGCCCAACGTGATAAGGAGCATCAAGAATCTCAAATGAAGACCAACGAGCTTCTCATCTACATGAAAGAGAAAGATCCAGGATTTGAGACTTTTATTGCTTCCTTGCGACCAACCGCACCTGAAGACTCCACACCTGAAGACATCATACCACCAACCACCGGGTCAGGTACTCACCAGCCACCGCGTTAGACACAACACCAGCCACCACATCCCCTTTCTCCATTTACTCAAGTTCTAAACATTGTCTTTTCTAAAAAAACATAAATTTTAATTTGCTTTAGAATGATCTTTTTGGATAATGAATGATTATGATACAATGATGCTAATCTTTTTGTTTGTTGAATGATTATGATATCTTTCTTAATGATTTGGTTTTGAATTTTAATTAATTGTGATTCTTTCCAAATTTGAGAGATAAAACAGTTTATTATATGCTAAAATGTCACCAAATTGCGACCAAACTTATTTCTGTGAAACTATCAGATAAGTGGCAAAATAGTTACTAATATACGAGGACTACTTTGCGACGACAGATACGGAGTCTTAAAATGGTCACACAATTTAATCACTAATTTGCGACTGACTTGTAATTATGTTTACGAACGAAGGTTCCTAATATAAAGAGTCTGTAAAGCATCGCTTATTGGCGACTATATAACGGCGTCGTAATTTTGCGACCATTTTGAGACTCCACAAATTTGCGACCATTTTTTTCGACCATCTCAAATAGTCGTTTAGTAGTCGCAAAGTAGGTTTTTGCGACTGTTTAGCGACCAATATTGGAGTCGCTAAACGCATGTTTTCTTGTAGTGTCAAGAAGCTCCAAGGTACAATGAGATGTTCTCCTCCAAAGAAATTAAAGAAGAGGTGTGGGATAATAAAGAAGAGCAGTTCATTTGTTGTTGAAACTGGACAGAATGCTAAAGAGTATCTGGCTAGACAAGACATTATAGAGGGGTCTCTGAAGCCTCTCTATGACCCTCCCAAAGCATAACGAGTATGCAAAGTCAAGATCAGAGACTTTAAACAAGCTCACTTGGGAGGAAGTCCCAAAGGTACCCTGTAAATATTCTTTAGGATCCGTTTTTGATTTTTGTTTTTAGTTTCTTGTGTTTAGGAATCTGCAGAAGGGAGTATGGCCAACTAAAGTGGAAAAGAAAAAAAAAATGAAAATAGCAGTGTGTTGGGTTTTACAGGCCTGGAATGAAGCACCAAAAGAGGAGCTCCGACTCGACAGACTCAGGAGATTGCGACTCGATCGACCTCGGCTACGAAGCTCCACAGTCGACTCGACTGGATCTCTGCAACTCCCACTCCTCTCTCAACTTTATGTCTTCACGCGACTTGACCGATGGCAAACTTTGACTCGATCCGCCTCTCGCAAATGCCGACTCGATCAACATCCTAGACCACCACTACTACACATCGTCATCGTGTACAAGCTCCGATATATGGACTCACTGCAAGTATTCACCGCTTTGAAGGAATGCTTGTTGCTCATCATCATAGTCCATTCTAGCAACCACATCACTCCACTCGATCCGACGGCATGTAGCTGCTCTCGTTGTCATCTGACTCGATCCACCGTCCTGGAGCATCGCTAAAGCCTTCTCCTTCTCTAACTCGATCAAGCTTATCTTCACGTCGTTTCTCCATTTTGATGCACCCATCTCAGCGACGATGCTTCTATACTAGCCCTGCGAGTTTGGGTATACGGTCGGGTCGGGTTGGTTTTTTTGGTTATTTGGGTATTCGGGTTTTCAAAATTTCCACCGAACATAACCGAACAAAAAATCGGTTCGGTCGGGTCGGGTTTTGGGTCGGGTCAAATAAGAATTGGTCTTGGGTTTATCTGGTTTGAATCTTAAAACCGATTGAAATTGGTACAAATCTGGTTAAAGCCGGTTAAATTACGGTATGGTTTGAAATAATTTTTGTTTTTTATATAAAAAAAAATCGGGTTTCAGGTTGGGTCGGGTCGGGTTCAGGTACCGAACTAGAGTTTTAGTCTTGCCGAATAAAACCGAACCCTAAATTTGGTTGACCCGAAACCCAAAAATTTCAGGTCGGGTCGGGTCGGGTCGGATCAAAGTCGCAGGCTGATTCTATACTGTTATGGTTGTCCCTAAATTCGAAGTATCAGACCGTATTGTTACTTCTAAGCCACCTTCGCAAGGTGCAGAGTCAAGCAGAGCAGTGAAACGCTCTAGTAAAAACAAATCTCGTGGCAAGAAGCGAATGAAACAGAGGGATGAGGGTAGCTACTATGAGATGGAGCAAAACGTTTATCAAAGACATGCAATGCGAAGATGGAGCAGAAAGTTTATCAGAACACGCAAGTCGACCAAGCAGCTGAGACCACTCTTGCGGATCCTAAACAAGGCGAGGGACAAAATCAGTACCACGCTCCTCCTTGGGCGAGCACCAACTCCTTCTTCTACTACTGAGGTACTCCGACCTTCCCTTTGTAAATACCATCTCATCATTGCATTTTTTTTTTGCTGTGATTCTCAAATCCTTCTTCAAATTTCTCTTACACAAGGGACTGTGTAATTTAAGTTTGGGGTAGGGTTTGAGATGATGTATCTGATGATGTTTTCTGTGATTCTCATTTCAAAATTTTGCATCATATCATGTTTGAGTCTCCATTCATCTATTTGCATAGAAAACCCATAAAAATTTTCGAAAATTTCCACAAAAAAAGAGTGTTCATGTAGTTTGCATTTGCATATTAAGATTGAGTCTAGTGTTATTCATATAGGGCTGTTGAATTTAGCATAGGGGTTGATGATGATTGTAACCTTGTTAGCATGCTGAATTCAATAGGATAGGATCAAGGCCCTTGTTATTAGTTCTTTGATGCATGTTGATTGAACTTGAAATGTAAGACTGAACCAGGTTTTGAATTCTCGAAATTGCATTCTAGTCTTGATTGAAGCATGTTTTGAATTAACATCATTCCCTATCTACCTGAACCTAATCCTGACTTGCAATTATCATGTTATGCATTGAAGTTGAACTCATGGATACCATATACATACTTGAACTATCTTTCTCCTTTTTACCACCCTTGTTAATCCAAATAGCTGATTCCCATCTTTGGAACAGTTTCCCGCACCCTTACCCAACCGTTCTTTCAAGCCAATTGTATTCTTGAGTGTGAGGTCTTTTTCGAGTTGAGCTTGTTAGAAAGTGTTCGGTTCTAGCCGACAAGAGTACAATCCTGTGTAGTTCTAGTTCGCACTTACGGACTAGTAGGACTAGGTGAGAACTCAATTTTGGGATTTGGGATTGGATTTGTACTGAAAAGAGAAAGAGTAAAAGAGAAAGAAAAAGGGTAAAGAGTCTTTAGGAGGGGGAATGAGTTTTCAAGGTTTACAAGTCTAGTAAAGGATGTGGGTTGTGCAATGTAAAAGTGTTATTGGTTCTGGGCATAGCAAGAAAAAAATTTAGACAAAGAAGAGAAAGCAAAACGCTTAAGAAGTCTAGATTTCTAAGAAGAAAAGAAAGAGAACCATAGTGATAAAAAAGTTTCCCATCTGCTAGATTGATATGAAGTAACCTCCTCCTAAGGCTAAGTAAAAAGAATGAGAGTATGGGATTAAAAAGAGAGATCGATGGAGGGTAGAGATAGGACCAACTTCTGGGTTAGAAAGTTAGAGCTAAGTTTCCTTGGGACCTTTAGGTAGACGGGACATTGCTCTTGTATGTGTCAGTTGGTTTCAACCTTTAGCCTTCTCTTAAGCTCAACTCATTTTCGCGAGAGAACCCTGTTCTATATTGTTAAAACCACTTGCAGAGGAGACCATTTTTGTCTCTACCCTCTCACCCCAACCAATTGAGTTTGATGACATTGCATAGCTTGATTCATGGTTCTTTGTTAATGAATGTTAAAGGGAATGATAGAAATGATGGCATGTGTAGATTAAGGTTCGGAATCGTTTCAGGTTGTGATGAGCTTGTCTAAAGTTTTTAAAAAGAGTTCCTTCACCATGCATCATAGAACTAAAAACAAAGACCTTGATTCTAACTACTCTATTCAGCATGTTTTAGGTTCTGAGACCCCATCTTCAAAGCTCTCTTCCTTACTTTGTTCTTGATCGTTTGCTTGAGGGCAAGCAAATAATAAGTTTGGGGGAGTTGATATGTGTATATTTTACACTCTTTCATCATGCATTTCTCATTCATTCTGTTCTCTTAACTCATTGTTTTGCATTGTTTTTCATCTCTTTTGCATAATATGCGTATTTAGGTAGTCTTCACATTAGTTTTGCATGCATCTTGCATATTGGAGTTATTTTAGGTGTTTTAGGAGATGTCCAAACCATCAAAAGCAAACAGGGAGCAGGAGAGCAGTCCAACGACTCGATCTACACTACCCAGCGTGACCCAACCTTCCACGTCTTTGATCGAGTCGAGTGAAGATTTTAATTTGAGATTAAGCTTTCGACGTCTTTATCAAAATTGTAGAGAATTGAGTTATCTTTGCAATACCGTTGATTTCAAGCCAATCGGAGGTGTGATTCAAACGTTATCACCGTTTTAGTGGATGCACGTACATTCTGAATTCCGAATCGACCTGCACGCGAAGGAGAGCTCCACTCGATCAGACATGTTAGCAGCAACTCGACTAAGATGTCCCAGGAGGGCTCCTGAGCACCCTCAAGACGCGACTCGATTAGCAGCTCCCAGAAGACACATTTCAAGCTGCCTCTCGATCGATGTTTTCAAGCTGCCACTCGATCGACAATCTCAAGCCGCCATTCGATCAAACTTCCTAGAATCCGACTCGATCGACACTCTCACGACGCGACTCTCATGACGCTCTTAACCCGACGTCCTGGATTTGTTCTGAAGACGCGTCCGAGAAGGGTTCATGAACCGTCTTTCTATTTTGTCGTTTTATGTTTTAGGATTTTCCATGTTTTGCTATAAATACTCTTTTAAGTCTTTACCCAAGAGGGATAGCTTTTATCCTAGGGTTTTTAGGCAGCCACCAAAAACGTTTCTAAGTTTGTAATCAAGATATCTCTTAATCCTTTTAGTTTTTGCAATTGAATTCTTCTGCAAAATTGTTTATCTCACCCTTATCTATCTAGTCATGATTAATTCTGTATTTTCTGTGTTTTGTGGGTTTTTGATGATGATTGTTCTTGAGTAGTGAAATAGGGTTCTTGAGGATGGGATAGATAAGGTGGAGAATCTTAGTATAATAGGATGCCTAAGCTTAGATTGTTTGATTTCCCTTCTGGATTAGTGTTCTTACTGCTAATTTCTAACTGATCATTTGGGATTGGATCTTAAGCATCTCAACACCCAAAAGGTGTTCCATGGGATACGTGAACAAACTAATACCAGAGATTTGCATTCCTAGCCTAAGAGATTGGATGTCTAGGGTGTTTATTGACGTTAATGAACTTGTTATGCCAGCTTAATCTTGTTTCTCTAGCGAGAGGTAGGTTTGGAAGTGATTGAGTCTGAGTAGCTTCTATCAAGAGATTGAATTAGCTAAGCTGTGATGTTACTTGTCTAGGGATAGCTTGATTGTGTTCTGTTAGGCGTTCTAGGAAGATTAAGAGACTCCACGGGAATCAATAACCCCATCCTTAAGGCCTCTACTTATCTGATTGTTTCTACGTCTTTAAGCTTGTTCTTTGTTTTAGTTGCAATAGGTTGCTCATTTGTCTCTGCTCGTTTAGCTTGTTTTTGCTCTCTTCTATTATTGTATTTTAGCTCTTGTTCTGCAAACTCGTTTTGTTCTTGCATCTCGTTCACTCTAGGTCGTTAGACAAAAACTCATTTTGAATTTGGCTTAACTTGTGACTGCTTGATTGCATCTCGATTGTTAGTCAAGTTTCCCATTTGGATTGGTACCTTCTGTACTACAACTGCATTAGGTTAATTGAGACCTGCTAAGAGACACAAAATTCTTAGTATCACGTATCCATATACTCATTATCTTCTATATTGTACAACTCTAGCAACTCGTCTTCTGTAAGATTTTCTAAACCCCGAGAATACAGCTCGTTTAATCGTATGACCTATAAATAGATGAGAATAAAAAAAACAAGGATTAGAATTTAATTATTTTATTAATCATAAAACATGTAACATAAAGAAAAAAATAGAACTAATTTATTAGCATTGAACCAAAAAAAAACCAAAAAAAACCTTAACCTAAAATGCATTAGAAAAAGGAAGAGGAATATTATTAAAAGATTTTTAATCTTCTAGATTAAAAGTCTTCGTCTGACTCGATTCTCCATCACAACCCGTTTTCTTGGTTCCACCTTCATACCCTATCTCTTTGAATAATGACATGAGCTCTGCATGAGATGGGGCATTGAATTCTTCGTGAGTCTCCATGTTTGTGTTACGGATGTTCAAATCCAGGTTGACACTTGGAGGACCTCCTTTGCAACTTTGCAAATTATTGAGACGAGCTCCAATGAAATCTTCGTTACGATCATATCCCGTATAACCCTCCAAGAATATGATCTTATCATGATCATCTTCACTAGAGACTATCATTTCTCGGGCAAAGAGATCCTCCTTTAGTACTTTGATACACACCCACCAAAAATCTGTCCACCTTGTCAAACCTTGAATTGATTGCTAGACTCTATATGCCTCTTTGTACGGTGTAGCTTCATTCTTTTCTCTACGTTCTCTTGCCTCTTCTACTTGAGCACGACGAAATTCCATAATTTCTTTGAATTGTCCACCCATCTCTGTTTCAAATGCCGTTCTTCTTCGTGGCCTGTTCTTTTCTCCACTCCGTAGTACATCTCCCTCGATTACTTGGGTATGGAGTAACACGTGATTGTTTTTTAGCTGACCGCTTCGCTGGACCAATTGGCGACAGTGGAGGAGATTCGCTTGTGATGGTTTGAGACTTTAGATGTGCATCCTTTGTAGGAGTACGGTTTGAATCATCTCCATCATCATCTACGGCTATCGGAACGAACTTGTCCACTGATTGCCTCTCATCTACCTCAGTATTGTTTGCATCTTGCTTATGAGTTGGGTACATAGCTTCTGGTTTACTGCCTTGACGACCAAATATGCGTCTCATAAGCTCCATATGGGGAATTCGATCTTCATGGATAATTTTTGCATATGGTATCTCCTGCACAATATTTTTAAGAATATTAATATGATAGCTAGCAAAATAAAATATATAGTACAAACAACCTTATTTTTGGAATTACAAAAAATAATACATAATCTTAAGTTACTATTAAGGAAATTAACTAATTTAAACTACAGAAAAAAAAGAAAAAAAATACCTTTTCATGGTCAACCCACCATTCCGGATCATAGTGTTCAAACCAGTGTTCTGATCATAGTGTATTCCAGTGAAATTTATCAGCCTCTTATAAGCATTCCACTTATTTCTCAAAGCGTTCGTATTTGCTCTTGAAAGAATCCCACAGAAGAGTTATCTTAGTTTGTTCCAAAAACTTTTCACAAATCCTCACTCGGACGATTTCTTTCGGTAACTTCTGCTTGTATCTAATTCTGGCCAATTCAACATCAAGAAGCTCCAAGAATATTCTGATAAACTCATCATCCCATACAATTTGTTTCTATAATACACATTAACAAATTAAATACTAAACATCCAACGTTTTTAAACTGCACATGTGACATATTCATTACCTTCCGGCGGATACTTCCATTCCCACCAACATCCTCGCCACCAGCTGCACCACCTTCATTAGACATCTTCATCAAAAACAAATAAAATATATTAGTAATATGCACTAATATTTTTAAACATATATATAAACTCGATGGATAAAAAGAGTAGAAGAAAGAAAACCATACTACTGTTTCTTCAAAGTGTGCTTATTTGACAATAAGCTTTAGGCATTTATATATACAGCTTAAAATTTCCGTGTACATTTCAACGTCGAATAATAGTAGGAACAACTTTTTCCGTTTGAAAGAGTCTATTGAAAACTAGAAAATTTTAGAAAAATCTTTGACCAAAGTTGTTTACGGGTGCTTAGCATAAAAATAGAAACAAATAACAAATATTTTTTTAAAATATAATCGTTTGAATAATTTAAAAAACTGATAACTCAACTCTAACACAAGAAAATTTCCATGATGTTGAATAATCTTTTGAGTTAACAATTTTACAAAAAATATACCTCAAACTTGAACATCAACCATAACACATGATTATTCAAACTCAACTTCAAAAAATTTAGTTTTGTTCATGATTGGTAACATTTTTAAATAAACTTTAAGTTAAGTCTATAACTCAACTTAAGTCAATAGTAACACATGTTACCAATCAAAGCCTATATATGAGGTTTTGTGACTGATAGCATATGTATGTTTGTGAAAACCTTGTTATAATTCATACTTAATGTTTGTTAAAAACAAATCCATACTTAATGTTGTAAAGTTCAAGCAGGAAATGCCATTATAAGTAACAAATGTAAATCTAGTGTTTCTCAATAGCAACGTCCTAATTTTTTTTGCTAAATTGCAAATATCATATAAATATGAATAGTTTGGTGATACAAATTATACAGCCTGTGTAGTTGGTTTCTCGGCAAAAAGATAAAACAAGAAAGCAACAGGACAAATTAGAGAAAGTTCTAACTTCTTTAAATCCATAAGCTCATCAGCTTCTTGAAGCGCTTGTTGAGAATTCTGGCAGTGATGGTGTTCTTGATCTCACGGTCAATATACTTGAAAAGTACCGATGGCAACACATGAATCTGATTGTAGTGCAGGTTATTACGCTGTTTCCAGATGGCGTACAATACTGATTGTGCAATCAGTTTACGCAGGATAGGTGGCGACCTGTTGTTCTTAACCTTCGTCCAAGAGAGTAAATCAGACCATGTAAGAAAAGATATGGGTGGCTGTTCCAATCTCCTACTCACTGCATTCCATAGGAACAGAGCGTAATCACACGACAACAACAAATGATCTCTTGTTTCAGCATGAGAGGAACAAAGAGTGCAGGATGTATTGATCTGCAGTCCCCAGCGCTCAAGTCTGATTTTTGTAGGCAGACTATCAAGGTTTGCAATCCACATAAAAAAAGCATGTTTATGTGTGGCCCCTTTGAACCAAACAGAAGTGTACCAATCGACAGTAGCCGCTCTCGGTCTTAGCACAGACCAAGTTTTAGCTGAAGAGAAGCCATTGCAGCCTTTGTTATCTACCATCCATTCATAACTGTCTGAACCTTTCTCATCGTTTGGCTTGTCTATACTGGTTAGATGCACATGAAGGCTCAGTGTCTGCTAAGATCTCGGATCTGCCAACTTCCAACCTTCAGAACTGCATGCATCAAAACCTTTGCATTTAACTCAATTCTGAGGTCTCTAGGGCCGTGATTGCCAATGGTTTTGATCAAAGGGCCAAGAGGTGTCCAATTGTCTAACCAGAAGCTGGCGAGCCTGCCATTACCAATGTTACATTTGAGAAATCTCTCAGCTAGACCTCGTAGCCTTAACAGGCACTTCCAGTTCCATGAATCAGTGGGTTTTTCAGACAAATTCCAGAAACTTGTTTTATTGCTGCAGTTGTGATGCTTATGCCAGGCAACCTAGAGAGAGCCACTGTTAGAAAACAGGAGCTAAATCATTCTTAAGCATAGAGTTCTATTCCACTCCGCAAACCTCCTTAATCCCAGGCCTCCTTCATTTTTTGGCAAGCAGACTTGAGACCAAGCCACTTTCACCATTCCGCTCTTATCGATACTACCAGACCAGAGAAAACTTGAACATAAAGATTCAATTTTCTTAATACAACCAAGAGGGAGAATGAAGTGGATATCCAAAAGTTAACAGTTCCAGAAATTACAGATGCAATCAGTTGAAGTCTGCCTGCAAATGATAGAGATCTGGTAGTCCAGGAATTGAATCGAGCTGAAATCTTCTCAATAAGAGGTGCGTATTCTGCAACTTTTAGCTTTCTACTCATCAGGGGCAGACCCAAATATCTAATAGGCAAAGACCCATCTGTGAATCCATAACTTGACAAAGCATTGGATTCGAATTGGCTCAAGCCTGCGTGAAAGAGTTGTGTCATCTCCCTATTCATGTGCAACCCTGACCAGCCTGCAAAGTCCTCTAGAGTTTCATAAATACCATGTAAGGAAGAACTATTCCCATCAAAGAATATCATCACGTCATCTGCAAACATGAGATGGGAGATCTCCAAATCAGAAGTTCCTGGATGGTAGGATATATAACCCGATTCATACCTTGAGTGCAACAGACCCGAAAAAACCTCCATGGCCAATACAAACAAATAAGGCGACAGAGCATCCCCATGTCTCAGACCCTTAGTGCTCTTAAAGAAACCACATATTTGCCCATTTACTGAGATTGAAAAACTAGCCGTAGAGATACATTCCTCTATCCATCCAATGAAGACCTCTGGTAAGTTGACAGCTCTGAGGGTTGAAATGATAAAATCCCACCTAACTGAGTCGAAAGCCTTCCTCAGGTCAACTTTTAACATTGCACTGGGTGGGATGTTCTTCTTACTATAGCCCTGGACAATCTCTGTTGCGAGTAACACATTCTCCAATAGAAGACGGCCTGGCAAGAAAGCTGATTGGGAATGACTGATAATATCAGGGAGGATATCCTTTAGACGTCCTGCAAGCAATTTAGAGATAACTTTGTACACTGTGTTTAGGCAAGAAATTGGTCTAAACTCTGTCATGGTAGAAGCATTCGGGACTTTAGGGATTAAGACCAAATTAGTAGCATTCCATTGCTTAAGTAATTGACCAGAGGTGAAAAAAATTCTTAACAGCTTCGGTCACTTCAGCTCCTATAATTGACCAACACCCACAAAAGAATTCAGCAGTGAAGCCATCAGGGCCGCTAGCTTTATTTCTAGGCAGAGAGAAAAAAGCTGCTTCTATTTCCTCACTAGAGAAAGGGGCAATGATATTGTTCCGCTGCACATCAGAGCATTGAAAATTCAAGATGTTTGAGATGTCTTCCTGAGTGAAGTTAGGCTGATCATTCTCTCCCCCCAAACTCCTTTGAAAATACTCGATACAATGATTCTGAATTTCTGTTTGACCTTCAACACGTTCACCATTGCCATCGATCAGATAATGAATGTGATTCATTGATTGTCTTTCTGAAGCCATTTTGTGGAAATAAGATGTGTTTAAGTCCCCTTCCCTTAACCATGTGACTCTTGACCTCTGATAAAAGAAACTCTCTTCTGCAGTCGCCAATATTTGCCACTTCCTTTGCATTTCCATCTCATTTTCTGCATTGAGTAAGTTTGGATTAACTAACATACTGGATTGAGCAAGGATCAGTCTCTCATGTGCTTCCCCAGTTCTCTTCTCCAAGTCTGAATAATTCTGTCTGCTAAAATCTCTGATAACTTTCTCCAAAGTTTTTAATTTCTTGGAAATCCTGAACATTGCAGACCCCGCTACATTCAAAGAGAACCATTCCAGTCCTACCAGAGACACAAACTCATGGTTCTTCAATAGGTAGTTGTAGAACTTAAAAGGCTTCCTTGTTCTAGGAACTGCTGCATCTAGTCTTATCCCACAACTAGAATGATCTGAGAAATCCGGAGCCCCTAACTCACCCAGAGAAGATGGAAACACTGTCGTCCACATGTCATTTACCAAAATACGATCTAACTTTTTTTGCTACTGGTGCTGTCTTCCTTTTGTTCCACCAAGTGAATGAGTTACCTCTGTAGTTAAGATCAACCAAAGCAGCATTAAACAACGATTCTCTGAAATTTCTAGTGGGAAAGTCCACATTTACACTGTCAGCCGTAGAGTGCTCAGTTGGATGGAGAATTTGATTGAAGTCCCCCAACACTGCCCAAACTTTTCCAATAAGTCTAGGATCAGTAGATAATGTCACTATCTCATCCCATAGAGATTGCCTAGATGATTCGACGTTAGAGGCATACACAAAAGACACCATAATGACCTCTGAACAATCTGGTAGCTTCACTTCGCAGCCCACCATCTGCAAGGACTTGGAGATAACCTGAACTTTGAAACTTGGGTGCCAGAGGACCCAAATCTTGCCCAACTCCGAGAATTCGTAATTATTATCAAAAGACCAACTTGGCAACAAATTATTAAGAAACTTCGATTGCTTAGGTTGCTTCACATGCGTCTCCACAAGGCTTCCAAAAAGTGGTAGATGGCATCTATACCATCTTTTAAATCCGGTCCGGTGAGAAGGTTTATTAAAACCACGGACATTCCAACAAAAAATGTCTATTGACATATTGATCGACATAAGAATTATAAGTATTTGGGGCCTTTGCCCCTCGCACTTCGTTGTTGTCTTTGGGACAACACTTCTGTGAATTTGCCTTCATCTTCTAAATCAAAGTCATCATCATTATTAGAGTCTTCAGATTGAATATCTGATGAGTCTTCTTCTTCCTCTGAAACAGACACACTCTCTGCTATTTTTGTGCCTCTCCCCATGTCTTTAGCATCCAAATTCTTATTCTTCTTCTGAGCAACAACCACTGCTTTACTAGTACTTGCTTCCCCCTGATTGGAATGAGCGGCCCTGTATGTGGCACTTTAGTGGATAAGTTAACGGAGTTATCCTTTAACAGACCTTTCTTGCTGCCTATGACGACTCATTCTCCCTCCTCTACTATCGGCTTAGGAGTTCTAGATCTTCGACGTCTGTACTTCTTTTTAGCAATCTGAGGTTTAGCTCTAGGACAATCCTCTTCCAAGTGTACGCTGGACTGGCATCCCTTACATTTGATTGGGGCTGCTCTGCATCGTTTCAAACTGTGTCGCACCTCCTTGCAATGAGCACAAATTGGTGGCATCCAGGGGCTTGAGACCTCTATCCTTCTTATATCTCCTGAATCAAACTGAACATTCACAGCCTCTGGCAAAGGTTTTCTTGGGTCGATTATAGTAAACACTTTTGCTACCTCCAAGTTTGTCTTGTTTGCTGTGTTAGGATGCAGAAATTTCGGACTGCCCACCAAACTAGCAATTCTTTCCAGGCCATCATCGTTAAAGAACTGGAAAGGGACGTACCTTAGCTCAAGCCAAATCGGGGCTGTTTTAAGCTCTGGTTTGACTGGGATGACGCCAGGCTCCCATTTAGCTACAAACATTGTTTGCCCTTCTATTTGCCAAAGCCTATGGTTGAGGACTCTGTTTTAGGTTTGTGCATTCGGGATGCGAAACAAGAAAGCATTCCCCTCCATCTTTGAAACTGTAACATCTCGATAATGTTTGCTCCAGATACCATTTACAATGGTATGAACTGTTCCCTGTGAAGGGGGATCAGAGTAGAATTGCCCCAATATAAACGATTCCCAAGACTTCTTATGTTTCTCAATAATTGAGTCTGGTATCTTTAGACATGGTTCACCCGAAGGGTAAGGTAAAGGATGTGCCTTTCTTCTGCAATTTCTTTGTTGTACCTTTGAATAGGTCACACCAGCTATCTTCCTCAGCTGTGTTAGAATCAATTTCTACTTCTGGGCTTGCCGCAACAACCGTTACAGGTGCAGCTTGCGCAGGTTTGTTGGAGGGATTCTGGTCCGAAGATGGAATCACTACACCGATAGGAGAGTTTAACGGAGCTGAAGCAGGTACCGCAGTAGCCACTTGCATCACATCAACTTCACCTTGTTTTTCCAGATCTGAGCCAATACTTAGGTCTACTTGCGGGACAAAGGCCACCTCCTGGGAAGGAGCTGAGGAATTGAGAACTGGAGCTGTGACTACATTCGCCGGAGCCCGAGTCTGCTCCTTTGCTTTGGGACTAACGGAGACGGGAGAAGAGGTAGGGGACTCGCTTTTTGGAGAAGACGATTTCGAGCCTGGGAAATTTTTGATTCGCTTTTGCTTCCCCATGAGGAAAGGAGGGCCTGAAGATTCGGACAGAAGGAGGAGCAGGCGCCGTTGAAGACGCCGGAGATTTGCCGTAAACGACACCACCTTTAGCCCTTTTAGGAGAGAAAAATTCTACTAGGGCGAAAGTATTCCAAATCTACGATGTGATCACCTTTCGCACTTTTCCCTTTTAGCAACGTCCTAATTATCGGCTACCGTTTTGTGTCATCTTACCCTTCTTCCGAGAAGATGTGTGCATGCCACACAAAGTTTCAGCCATCATTATTTTTTAAACCTTACTCAGAATCAGGGAGCTGGTGCCATGCACAAAGTTTAAGCCATCACTAGTCTTCGTTCTAATCTGACGGTTCTCTACTGAATTCTATATCCAAGATTAGACTGATATTTTAGTTTCATTTTACAGGAAAAAAGAACAAAATCTTATGTCCTAAATGGAATGAAATGTCCAACAATACGTACATGACTTTCGCCCGGTTGATGCCACGTGTTGCACAATTATTATCTCTTAGCTTTCAACAATGTGCAACTAACTTTACACGCAAATTTGACCAATTAGTTTCATTGTCAATATTTAGTGCAAAAAATATTTTTTATTTCAGTTTAGAATTTGCAAGGTTGACTTCCATAATCAATATGCATAATTCATAATTGAGTTTAAATAGGTAATGCATTTTGTGTTTATGGTTAACGTTTAAAGACTCTCATGACTTGTATGAATATGATGTTTTACGTTTTAACCTGATAGAATTGTCCCTCGAATCGGATCGGAAGTCCTTAATCACATGGATCTACAGTTTTTATTTTCTGTTTTTTTTCATCCATGCATGGAACTTTTTTGTTAGCCTTAAAATATAGCATAAAAATGAAAATTTTAAGCTATATGAGATTCATTTTTTTAATCAAAGTGTCAAGCAAACAGTGTTTGTTAACTGTTACTTTCTTTTGAAAAAAGCGAGTTATTTTTCTTTTGTAAAGAGAAAACAATAGAGGCTAAAAATTCGAATAAAAAATATAGAAGTTGGCAAATATTATTTTGTTATGGTTCTAGTGGGAATTATTGTGGCCACTTATGTATAATTATATTGTTTATACCGTAAGGGTTCTTTATAGGAGTAGGTATCATGTCTATAAATTGCAAACTAAAAACGTCGGGAAAATGAAACTTTCATCTTTATTTTACAAACGTTAAAATGTACTCCGTGGTTTTAATACTAGCAACCTGCACAAACCTTTATTTATGCCCGCATCATTTTCATTCATTCCTGTAAGGCTGTAAAACTCACTTCAACATTTATAATAAACCCAAATTTAGTTTTAACTTGTAGTGCTAACTTTCATGGAGTATTGTTTCTTACTTTTCATTACAATCTCATTTTTTATAATATACAAAATGTAATTGTTGCAAGCGTTAAGCAATTAAAACTTGGATGTTTTAAGAATTTTATGTGAAAAATTAATAGAAATCAATAGCTCAGGTAGTATAGATTATTGTAAAGATAAGCATCACAATATTTACGGGTATATAACAAATCAACACGTAAAAGCGAGAAACACAATTAAACTTTGCGAAACTACAAGTGAAACATTCCATTAAATTTTTATATGGTTATATACAATATAATCCAAGACACGAACTGTAAAAATACATATATTGTATAGAAAATATACATGAAATAGTATATTTAAAGAGGCCAATAAAGATCTTGAGGATGAAGCTCGTAAAGATTGATTAGTCTACTTTTCTCCCATCAAATTTCTGAAGTAAATTAATACTTGATGTAACAAGATTTGTGATTTTAGTTCAAAGATTTAATGCTAGTGAAAGATTAAAATTTTTTACTAACATATTTGCTTGGATCATTCAAAAACTGCCTCAGAACGTTATAAGCCACAAGGATCTCCTTTTTATTAGATAACTCATAGGTAAAATAATACATAGTATACTGTAGTTAGTTAGAGGGGAAAGAATCGAAAAATACGCCATCTAAATTTTTTTCTGCCGTTTAATTCCTCTAGTTATTAAATTTCCCAAAAAATACCTGATTTAATTTCTATTATCTTTAAAAACCTTCATTTGATTAATAACGGTAGATCCATACTTACGACATAACGACTGTTAACTCTAATGACAGAAATGTTAACCAGGGTTAAACTATAACCCCACGTGGTTAATTAGAGGGAACTAAAGACATTGTTGCTCTCTTCTTCTTCCTCCAAATCGATTTCGAGTTTTAGAACCCTAGAACTCTAAAAGCGATTTTTCTCTCAAACTTCAAATCCCGAATTCCTTTGATTGCGATGATAGTTGCCGTCTGAATAGTTGCGGTTCTGGTTGATTGTTTGGTGTGTTCGTTGCAAGAATCGACTGATAGATGAGGTATGAAACCATTGTTAATTTCAATTGTAATGTTTAGGGTTCTAGGGTTCTAAAACTCAAATCAATTTGGGGGAAGAAGAAGAGGGCAATAGTGTCTTTAGTTCCCTCTAATTAACCAAGTGGGGTTATATTTTAATCCTGGTTAACATTTCCTTCATTAAAGTTAACAGTCGTTATATCTTAAGTATGGATCTACCGTTATTAATAAAATGAATGTTTTTAAAGACAACGAAAATTAAACCAGGTATTTTTTGGAAAATTTAATAACTAGAGGAATTAAACGGCCAAAAAAAATTAGACGGCGTATTTTCAGGTTTTCCCCGTTAGTTAGATATACTTGCACATAGTATAAATACAGGTTGTACAGTCACTTTACTAATTAATGAGAAATACAGTTTTATTTAGCTCTATGCTTATTCTTGTTATGGTATCAGAGCGATAATAGAATTTCAAAGCTTCCGCCAACTCATCTTCTTCCATTGAGCTGAAATTGAGCTCACATCTACAATCATGAGCTGTTCAATTTCAGTCTCTCATCGATTTCATTTCTCGTTTTTGTTTTGCTGTGATTGGGTTTCTTTTGTTCGCTTCCTTTGTTTTCTTCTTCTTGCTTTCGTTTTCAATTTCTTTGACCTAGATCTGTTGCTATCTCTTTCAATCAATCAATCGGCACAAATCCTCTTTGTCATTTTTAATCTCATTCTTAGAGATGGGATCGATTCCTCGAGTTCCAACAACAAATCAAGATAATGTTCATCAAGCTCCAGATCAATACGAGAATCCGTATTTCTTGTACGCGGCGGATCACACTGGACTCATGCTTGTTTTCGGTCGTCTTACAGATAGATCTGAGTTTCATTCTTGGCGTCGCTCTATTCGCATGGCGCTCAACGTTTGTAACAAACTCAGATTCATAGATGGTACTATTCCTAAACCTGCTGATACTCATCGTGATGCTGGATCTTGGTCTAGGTGTAATGACATGGTTGCTACCTGGTTGATGAATTCAGTTTCTAAAAAGATTAGCCAGAGTTTATTGTTCATGTCTACTGCTGAGGCTATATGGAAAGATTTGTTGTCTCGCTTTAAACAAGATGATGCACCAAGAGTCTATGCGATTGAGCAACGATTGAGTACAATTCAACAAGGTTCTCTAGATGTTACTTCATATTATACGGAACTGGTCACATTGTGGGAAGAACACAAGAATTATATTAAGTTACCGGTTTGTACCTGCGGTAGATGTGAGTGTAATGCAGCAGTCATATAGGAGAAGCTTCAACAACGTAGCAAGGTATACCAAGTTTTTGATGGGATTAAATTAGAGCTATGAAGCTACTCGGAGGCATATTTTGTTGCTTAAACCTTTACCCAATATTGTTGATGCTTTTAATATGGTGACACAGGATGAGAGACAGAAGACTATTACTCCTACTACTAAACATGAGAATGTGGTGTTTTAAAGTACTGGTCCTTCTGGAGTGGCTCCTTCTGGTTATTACAACGTTTATGCTGAAGCTATGCAGAATATGAGTACTGGATATTAAAATGGTCCTCCGGATAATACGACATATACAATGATGAACTACATGCCTAGTCAGCTCTGTATTGTACTCATTGCAACCGTTCTGGTCATACAATACACAAGTGTTATAAGCTGAACGACTATCCATCGGGTCATAAGTTTGGACCAAGAGCCTCTTCTCAACAGTACTCTCTCCCTCGTAACCAAGCCACTTCAGGATAACGTCCATCTTTTCCTCAACAGTCTCAATTCCAACAATCTCAGTATGCAAGATCTGGTCTGATGGCTAATGCGGCAGTGAAAAGTTCTGCTCCTTTCTACAATACACAACCTACATCTCTCTATATGCCATCACCAGCTATGCATGCTATTAATCTCGATTTGTCACAGTTTAGTAACGATCAAATACACTCTTTGATCCATCAACTCAACACTCATGTCAAGCTACCTGAGCAGTCATCTCCTCATCTAACTGCTACGATAACTGAGAGTGGAGCCATGACACCTACTTCCACCTCTGGTACTATTTCAATTGAATTTTCCTCTTCTACTCTAAGATATGAAAATCATTCATTCACTTTTCAACATCATTCTCTCAATTCTTTATATTCTACTCTTCCTAATGGTACTTGGATAATTGACAGTGGAGCCACTAGTCATGTTTGTTCTTACTTGGCTTTGTTTAGTGAAGTCTTTCCTATTTCAGGTGTTACAATCTCACTCCCTAATGGCACTAGAGTGCCAATAACTCATATTGGAACCATACATATTTCAAATCATCTTATCTTGCATGAGGTGTTGCATGTCTCAACTTTTAAATTCAATTTGTTGAGTGTTAGTTCTTTACTTCATCGTAATAAATGTTCTACACATTTTTACTCAGACACTTGTTTTCTTCAGGACCTTTCTCAAGACTTGACGATTGGTAGAGGAATCTTAATTCACAGTCTTTATATCTTGGAGACTTACGTTCTTACTGCAAATTTATGTGGATCCTTGCTCGTAGATGGTGATCGTTGGCATCAACGCATAGGACATCCATCTCCTACCAAGTTACAGAAAATGTCGGGTACTTTACCTATGTCTAAGTCGAGTTCTTTACACTGTCAAGTTTTTCCATTTGCAAAACAAAGAAAATTGTCCTTTCCATCTAAAAATCATTTGTCTTCTTCACCATTTGATCTAGTTCATTTAGATATTTGGGATCCCTTTTTTATTGAGTCTGTAGAGGGTTATCGGTATTTTTTAACAATAGTGGATGATTGTACTCGAGTTACATGGCTTTATATGCAGAGGAATAACAATGATGTTTCTATTGTTTTTCCTGATTTCAGTAAACATGTTCAGACTCAACATCATACTGTTATTAAAGCTATTTGTAGTGATGATGCTCCAGAGTTAGCTTTCACTCAACTTGTTAAGACTTATGACATGATACATCAATTTTCATGTGCATACACCCCTGAACAGAACTCTGTGGTCGAACGCAAACACCAACATCTGTTAAATATTGCAAGAGCATTACTGTTTCAATCTAATGTTCCATTACCATATTGGTCAGATTATGTGCTCACGACTGTTTTTCTTATCAATCGTACTCCTTCTCTTTTATTAGATAAATTTTCCCCTTATAAAAAATTATACAAGAAACAACTAGATTATACTTTCTTGCGTTCATTTGGTTGTATTTGCTATGCTTCTACTCTTGTGTAGGATAGAAATTTACGCCTAGAGATGAGCTATGTGTTTTCTTAGGTTACCCTTCGGTTATAAAGGCTATAAGGTTTTGAATCTAAATACTAATGTGGTTTCTACATTTAGATTTTTTTTTTCTGAAACCGTTTTTCCATATAAAACCATTCCATCTGATTTACAGCAACATGACTTGTTTTCTAAAACCATAATGCCTTTATCTACACCTGTTGCTCTTGATCAACTGAGTCCTGTTTCTTATCCTGTCTTTGATGGTAATGTGTTGGCTTCTTCTCTTGTTACAAGTGCATCATCATTATCATTGTCACCTGTAACACACTCTAGTGCCACTCAACCTTCATTATCACGAGAGACTGTGACATCTGCTACAGAACAGGCCCCTCGGATCACCACCAAGTCAAAACGATAGGTAAAGGCTCCAAGTTTCTTATCCGATTACCATTGCTATTCATTCTTCTACTTTATCTGACTTTATTCCTTCTTCGCTTCTAGATTCTTTACCTCTTTTCCCTCTTTCTTCTGTTATTACATATTCAGAAATTAAGCCTTCCTATCAGGCTTTTGTTCTTTATTGTTCACTTGAAACATAACCGAAACATTTCCATCAAGCCATGGCACATCCTCATTTTCCGAAAGATATGGATGTGGAGATTTCAGCTCTTGAGCAGCTTCGAACATGGACTGTTGAATCTTTACCCCCAGATAAGCATGTGATTGGGTCTAAATGGGTTACACTATCAAATATAACCCAGATGGTTCGATTCACATATATAAGGCACGACAGGTGGCCAAAGGTTACACACAACAGGAAGGTATTGACTATATTAATACCTTTTCTCTTGTTGCCAAACTAGCCATTGTTAAGTTCATCCTCGGCCTTGCTGCAAAGTTTGGCTGGACTCTTACGCAAATGGATGTTACGAATGCCTTTCTGCATGGTACTATCAATGAAGAGATCTACATGAGTCTTCCTCAAGGATATACTCCTGCGAATGGTGCACCTTTACCTCCAAATATGGTTTGCAAGCTACACAAATCCTTATATGGTCTCAAACAAGAAACGCGGCAGTGGTACCACTGTTTTTTTTACAGTGGTTCTCAGTGAGGGTTTTGAACAATCTCCTGTCGACAATACTTTGTTTTGTCAAGCAAACTGGAGACTATTTCATCGCATTATTGGTATATGTCGATGACATTATGATTGCATCCAATAATGAATTTGATTTACAGGCTCTCCAAGCTGCTCTTCAAAAAGCTTTTAAGATTAAAGACCTTGGCGTGCCCAAAAAATTTCTTGGTCTCGAGATAGCAAGGAATGCTTCGGGGACTCTGTTTGCCAACACAAATATGCTCTGAATATTCTTGCCGCAACAGGTATGCTTGCTTGTAAACCTCAGAATGTCCCCATGGATCTAACAGTACACCTAAGTAGGGAATCTGGGACGTTATTAGCAGATGGTACTTCATATAGGGAATTGATTGGAAGATTGTTATATCTCACTATTAATAGGCCAGATATAACTTTTGTTGTCAACAATCTTAGTCAGTTCCTCTCATGTCCCAATGATGTCCAATATGCGGCTGCTCTATGCGTGTACTTCTCTATATCAAGAGTAATCCAGGATAAGGTCTTTTTTATTCTATGGATAAGGACTCTACCTGAATACGTTCAGTGATGCGAATTATGGCACATGTCCAGACTCTCGACGGTCAGTCACTGGACTTGATATGTTTATATTTTGCATATCCTTAGCATGTATTTGTCATGCGTTTAGCTAGGATAACTAATCGTTTTGCATCATCTTAGAACCTCTTTTATACACTTTACATGTTTACGAGGTTTTTGCATCATCCTTGCATACATTGTGCATTTGAGAGTATTTCAGGTGTCTAGGAGACGTCGGAAACACACACGATCGAGCCACTCTCACCCAAGCAATCGAGCCACGCAATCGAGCCACTCTCACCCAAGCAATCGAGCCACTTTCACTTACTCAATCGAGCCAGTGTCGCCCACTCCGACTCGATGCACATGTCAGGAAGACGTTCCGTCTTACACGCTTCAGGAGATTCCCAAACCGACGCTTCACCTTGTCGTTTTAAGTTTTAGGGATTTACATGTTTTTACTATAAGTAAATTTTGTTAAGTCTTGGCTGGAGACATCTTTTATCTCGTATTGTTTTCTTTTCCTTAAGGTTAACCTAGCCACCAAATACGTTATGAGACTTTGTATTCTGATATCTTTCAGATTATTCAGTTTTTGCATTGGATTCCTTCTACAAAGTTGTTCATCTTATTTTTATCTACCTAATAATGCTTGTTTCAATGTTTTCTATGTTTGCATCCTTGATGATGATTTTCGGATCTGAGTAGTGTGGTAGTTCTTGAGGATGGGATAGATTAGGAGGAGGATCTTAGGATGTAGAGTGTTTAAGCTTTGATTGTATGATTCCCTTCTGGACTAGAGTTAGAAATACTAGTTTCTCTCTGATCAATTGGAACTGGATTTTAGACATTTCCGCATCCAAAAGGTGTTGGATGAAATGTCTGACCAACTAGTGCCAGAGACTTACGTTCCTAGCCTAAGAGATTAGTTGTCTAGGATGTTTGTTGACGCGAATGAACTTGTTTTTCATGTCATGCTTGATCATGTTTCTCTAGCGAGAGCTAGGTTTGGAAGTGGTTGAGTTTGAGTAGCTTCTGTCAAGAGATTGGATTAGCTAAGAAGTGATGTTCATTGTTTAGGGATGGTTTGCTTGTGGCATGTTAAATACTCTATAGACTAGGATACTCCAACGACATCAATTACTCCCATCCTTAGGACCTCTTTCTTTCTGATTTTTATTACATTCCTCAGACTGTTTCGTTTCTTGCCTTTTTAGTTCATGCTTAGACTCGTTTATGTTTTTATTCATTTTCGCTTCTTGTCATGCATTCTCGTTTCTAGTTCTGTGACTCATTTTTGTTTTGTATTGTCACCATTCTAGGACTGTTAGACAAACACTCTCTTTGAATTGGCTTGACTTGTGATTTCTTGATTGCATCTTAATTGTTAGTAAAGTTTCCCAACTGGATTGACACCTTAAGTATTACAACTGCATAAGGTTAATTGAACCTGCTAGGATAGACACACAAAAAGCCTAGTATCAATTTGGCGTCGTTGCCATTTGGGATTCGTTTTGCTACATTTAAGATTTCAACTTTTGCAAGATTAAATTTTGTTACACTTATCACTCTGAGTACTAACTTGTTTTGGTTGTCTGCTTGTTTGTTTTGCATCTCAGGAACCTGTTGATTGCGACCTTGCATGCACACCTAATCAAGAGGGCATCAAAATTTCCTTCCTGTTTTCAAAGACATTAATCGGTTACAAAGACCACGACAAGTTCGTCAACTCACTGATCATCCCGCACCAGTCACTATGGAACAACCGAATTGACCAAATCCGGGACCGCGAAACATTGGTGTTGGGGATGCACCGAACACTCATACTCAGCGTGCTGGAATCGTCCCTCCCGCCGTGCAGAACAACAACTTCGAAATCAAAGGCACTCTGATCTCCATGATCCAGGGAAACAAGTTTCATGGGTTTCCTATGGAGAATCCACTCGACCACTTGGACGAGTTCGACCGTCTGTGCAGTCTCACCAAGATCAACGGCGTGAGTGAGGATGGTTACAAGTTGCGCCTCTTCCCATTCTCCCTGGGAAACAAAACTCATCAATGGGAGAAAAACCTTCCCAAGGGATCATTCACCACCTAGGATGGTTGCAAGAAAGCATTCTTGGCCAAGTTCTTCTCCAATTCCAGAACAGCTTGTCTCAGGAATGAGATTTCTAGCTTCACTCAAAAGAGCTCAGAATCATTCCGTGAAGCCTGGGAGCGTTTCAAGGGTTACCACAACCAGTGTCCACATCATGGTTTTAGCAACGAGTCACTGCTGAGCACTCTCTACCGTGGTGTACTACCAAAGATACGTATGCTGCTTGACACTGCTTCTAACGGTAATTTCCTGAACAAAGACGTTGAGGAAGGATGACAACTGGTGGAGAATCTCGCTCACTCTGACGACAACTACAATGAGGACTATGACCGCACAGTTCACGGCGACACTGGGTCTGAAGAGAAGAACAAGAAGGACCCCAAAAATGTCAATGAGAAGTTTGACCGTATCTTGCTAAGCCAACAGAGGAACGCCCACTTCGTATCTGAGGATGACCCTTTCCAAGTTCCAGATGGGGAGGGCGAGCAGACTGAGGAGATCAGCTATGTTTAGAAACAGGGTGGATACAACAAAGGTTACAACCCCTACAAGACGAACCCCAATTTGTCTTACCGAAGTAACAATGTTGCTAATCCACAAGATCAGGTGTACCCGCCTTAACTACAACAGCAAGGTCAACAAAAACCTTTTGTGCCTTACAATCCGAGATTCGTTCTAAAGCAACAGTTCCAACAGGGTTACCAAGCTCTCTCAGGACCACCGCCAGGATTCCGCCCTCAACCAGTTCAGCCTACTCCAGCCCTAGATCAAGAAATGAAGCAAATGATGCAACAACTTCTTTAGGGTCAAGCTAGCGGTTCTATGGATACTGCTAAGAAGTTTGCTGACCTTAGTAAGAGGATGAAATGTTCCTGCAATGATCTGAACGTCAAATTTGAAGCTTTGAATTCAAAGATAAGGTATATGGAAGGCCAATCTGCTTCTACTTCTGCACCAAAGTCTGGCCAATTCCCATGGAAAGCTGTTCAGAACCCCAAGGAGTTTGTAAATGCAATTACGCTGAGAAGTGGGAAAACATTGCCCCCCAGACAGGGAGTTCCAGACGTCACTGAGGACGGTGACGAATTAGATGGGGAGAATTTTATTCAGGATGAAACTCAAATGAAGAGCCCAGCCGAAGCAGTCAAGGATCCGGTTGAACCAGTGAAGCATTCCGAACCTGAAGCTGCTAAGTAGCCTGTTGTTTATGATGACAGACCTGCAAGGTTCATCCCTCCACCGTACAAGCCTCCTCTACCATTTCCAGTGAGGTTTAAGAAGCAGCTTACTGAGAAGTACAAAACGTTGTTCGAAAAACAAGTCAAGCAGCGTACTGAGGATGCCATTGCTGGATGCATTCGCACTTGTTCCTCACTACCATAAATTCCTCAAGGATTTAGTGATGGAGAGATCAAAAGAAGTCAATGCATGGTGGTACTAAGTCTTGAGTGCAGTGCAATCATCCAGAAGAAGATTGTACCCAAGAAGCTCAAAGATCCGGGATCATTCACTCTACCTTGCTCCCTTGGACCTATGTCTTTTGATAGGTGTTTATGTGATCTTGGCGCTTCAGTTAATCTGATGCCATTCTCTGTGGCTAAGAGGTTGGGTTTCACAAGGTTTAAGGGTTGTGACATCTCCCTCATCCTTGCAGATAGATCAGTGAAACTTCCACATGGTATTTTAGAGGACTTACCTGTCAGGATCAGAGACGTGGAAGTGCCAACCGACTTTGTGGTTTTGGAGATGTATGAAGAACCAAAAGATCCGTTGATCTTAGGAAGAACGTTCCTGGCGACTGCTGGAGCCATCATTGATGTCAAAAATGGCAAGATTGATCTTAATCTGGGTGACGACTTCATCATTAAGTTTGACATCAAAGATACTTTGAAGAAGCCAACAATAGGAGGACAAGTCTTCTACATTGAAGAGATGGATAAGTTGGCTGATGAGTTTTTGGAGGAACTAGCTGAGAAGGACCATCTCAAAACTGCTCTAACCGAGGATGAAGAAGAAGGTATCCTGCATGAGGAGACCACTTGTTACAAGAATCTGCTAGACTCCCACAGAGAAACGGATGGACAAGAGGAGTTCGAGCAGCTATCTGACGCAGATGAGGTATGTGCAGTTGAGGCAGAGACTTCAGAACGTAAGATCTCCCACTCGACTGTGACCGCTCCTGACTCCCATGCTGACGACTGGTCGAAACTGAAAGCTCCGAAGGTAGAACTCAAAACTCTCCCTTTCGGACTCAGGTACGTTTTTCTGGGAACCAATTCTACTTATCCCGTCATAGTGAATTCTAGGTTGAGTGATGATGAATTGGGGATGCTAGTAACTGAGCTTATAAAGTATAGAAAGGCTATAGGTTATTCTTTAGATGATATCAAGAGAATATCACCTAGTCGTTGCACCCATATAATCAATCTTGAAAATGAATCTTATGCTAGTATTGAACCCCAAAGAAGATTGAACCCTAATCTGAAAGAGGTAGTTAAGAAAGAAATCCTAAAACTGCTTGATGCTGGAGTTATCTATCCCATCTCTGATAGTATTTGGGTATCTCCAGTGCACTGTGTACCTAAAAAGGGAGGAATCACTGTTATCAAAAATGAAAAAAATGAGCTAATCCCAACTAGGACCATCACAGGACATAGGATGTCCATTGATTATAGGAAGTTGAATGTTGTATCTAGGAAAGATCATTTTCCTCTTCCTTTCATTGATCAAATGTTGGAAAGACTAGCTAATCATCCTTATTACTGTTTCCTTGATGGGTATAGCGGATTCTTCCAAATCCCTATCCACCCAAATGATCAGGAAAAGACAACATTTGCTTGTCCTTATGGCACTTTTGCCTACAGACGCATGCCATTTGGTTTGTGCAATGCTCCTGCCACCTTTCAAAGGTGCACGACATCGATATATCGGATTTGATTGAGGAGTCAATGGAAGTGTTTATGGACGACTTCTCTGTATACGGTTCCACTTTCTCCTCCTGTTTGTTAAATCTATGCAGGGTATTGACGCGATGTGAGGAGATGAACCTGGTGCTGAACTGGGAAAAGTGCCAATTCATGGTTGAAGAAGGGATCATTCTGGGACACAATAATTCTGAGAAAGGAATTGAGGTTGACAAAGCCAAGATTGAGGTCATGGTTCAGCTTCAACCGCCTAAGATAGTGAAGGACATCAGAAGCTTTCTGGGACATGCTGGGTTTTACAGGAGATTCATTAAGGACTTCTCAAAAATTGCAAGACCTTTGACAAGGTTGCTGTGCAAGGAGGTTGAGTTCGAATTTGATGCAGCATGCTTGGAAGCTTTCAACAAGATCAAGGAGGCCTTGGTTTCGGCACCCATAGTACAAGCTCCAAATTGGGATCATACGTTCGAGATTATGTTTGACGCTTCAGACTTTGCGGTTGGAGCTGTTCTGGGACAGCATATTGACAAGAAGCTTCATGTCATCTACTACGCGAGTCGCACCTTGGACGAGACTCATGGAAGGTACCCTACTACGGAGAAGGAACTCCTAGCAGTTGTTTTTGCATTCGAAAAATTCAGGAGTTATCTGGTAGGTTTGAAGGTCATTGTGTATACCGATCATGTTGTTCTGAGACACATCTATACGAAGAAGGATACCAAGCCGAGATTGTTAAGATGGATTCTGCTACTTCAGGAGTTCGACATGGAGATTGTTGACAAGATAGGCATAGAAAACATAGTTGCAGACCACCTGTCAAAAATGAGGATTGAAGATGCTGTTCCCATAGATGATTCAATGCCTGAGGAACAACTTCTGGTAGCCCAGGTTTGTGAGCAGATGCATGACATAGAGCTTGACAATCTCAGAATCAGATGCATGGCGATCACTTCGGACACTGCACCATGGTATGCAGATGTCGTGACTTACAAGGTTTGTGGAGAGGTTCCTGATGACATGGATCCCTACAGGAAGAAAAAGTTTTTCAGGGAGGTCAACCACTACTCCTCGGACAAGCCCTACCTGTACAAAAGAGGTTCTGACGGTCTGTTAAGGAGATGCATAGCAGAAGGGGTAGTGCAGGGAGTGCTTGAGCACTGTCACTGCTCCACCTATGGAGGTCACTTCACCACATTCAAGACAGCCCAGAAGGTTCTTCAAGCAGGTCTCTGGTGGCCAACCTTGTTCAAAGTGTGACGCTTGTCAGAGGATGGGAAACATCACAAGGAGGAACGAGATACCCCAGAATCCGATCCTGGAAGTGGAGATATTTGATGTTTGGGGTATAGACTTCATGGAACCTTTCAACCCTCCATCAAATGGTAATGTCTATATTCTGGTGGCAGTTGATTATGTATCTAAGTGGGTCGAAGCCATTGCCAGTCCTACCAATGATCACAAGGTTGTTCTAAAGTTGTTCAAAAGTATAATTTTTCCAAGGTATGGGATACCCAGAGCGGTGATCAGTGATGGTGGAACTCACTTCATCAACAAGGTGTTTGAGAGTATGCTGAGAAAGTATGGGGTCAAGCACAAGGTATCTACTGCGTATCACCCTCATACCAGCGGACAGGTTGAAGTCTCGAATAAGCAGATCAAGGGTATCCTATCAAGGATTGTTGGAGTTTCGAAGAAAGATTGGTCTGTCAAGTTGGATGAGACTCTCTGGGCGTACAGAACAGCATTCAAGACGCCAATAGGCAGAACACCATTTCAGCTGGTATATGGTAAATCATGTCATCTCCCTATAGAGGTTGAGTACAAGGCGCTTTGGGCTATCAAGTTGCTGAACATAGATATTGATACAACTCAGGCTAAGAGGACTCTTGATCTACATGAGTTGGAAGAAATCAGACTTGATGCCTATGAGAGCTCAAAGATCTATTAAGAAAGAACCAAGAATTTTCATGATCAGAAAATTGTTGTCAAGGAGCTCAAGGCTGGAGATCAGGTTTTGCTTTTCAACTCCAAACTTAAGTTATTTCCTGGAAAGCTTAAGTCTAGGTGGTCTGGACCTTTTGACGTCAAGGAAGTTCTGCCATGCGGAGCCATAACTCTTCTGAACAAGGATGGTAGCGAGTTCACTGTAAATGGTCAGAGAGTCAAGAAATATTTAGCTGATCAAGTCCGACCAGAGGGGTCTTCTGTGCTCATCTATGAACCCTCAAAAGCATAAAAAGCTGAAAAGTCAAGTTAGGGACTTTAAGCAAGCTCACTTGGGCGGAAGTCCCAAAGGTATCATTGTAAATATTTTCTTTTTTAGGATCCTTGTGTTTTTAATATTTGTTTTTGGTTTTCTAGTGTTCAGGAATCTATAGACGGGAGTCTAAGCAACAGAAAAAAAAATGCAGTTAAACGAGTGGGTTTAGAGTAAAGTATAGTATAATGGGTTTTACAGAAGAGACTGAGGATATAAAAAAAAAAAAGAAAAAGAGGAGAAGAAAAAATTATAAGAGAGAAGCAGAATCAAGAGTGTGTCGGTCTCATGGGGAACAGAAGAAAATATAGAGTGGGAATCTTTATCACGCCCCATACCCCACTTATGTCCTATTCTCACCCACCTATTCACCCACGTGAACCCTCACCCCCACTCTCTTCTTTTCCCACATGAACCCTCCCATCATCTCAACTCCTATCTTTCTTGCTCCCTCTCTTGAGACATATCAAACCACTCACCATCACCTTTCTGTCACCTCACCTCACCACCATCCCTATCCTCACACTCCTCCTTCTCTTTTTAAACAACTTCTCATCTCTCCTTTTTCCTCTCACCCAACGACATTCACTCTACTTCATCACTCTTTCATTCTCAGTCTCTCCCACCAACCACACCAAACACTCATCCCTCACTCTCTCTGCTCGACAACATCTTCGTTCTCACAAGATTCCTGCTCCGGCAAAGCTGCACACTCGACTGGTGAAGCTGCACATCACGCTCGAGCCAAGTACTCCGTTCGAGTCTGTCTCGACCCATACGTTCGAGTCGACGGTCCGACTACACATCTCGATCGCTGTTCAAGCCAACACTCCCGAAACTGTGCGACATGTTCTGCTCGACAATCGTTCTTGTAACATCCGCGAACCAATTACTGGTTTTCTGGGATGGGTGTCGATCGACACCATGGTGGTATCGGTCGACACCAATGTTATCTGGTTCGATCAGATTGATTTAATCGTCGATTTTGGTCGGTTTGGTTTGGTGTTTG
Source organism: Camelina sativa (assembly GCF_030686135.1). Lineage (NCBI taxonomy): Eukaryota > Viridiplantae > Streptophyta > Magnoliopsida > Brassicales > Brassicaceae > Camelina > Camelina sativa. Next base: position 20,904,535 of record NC_141886.1, on the reverse strand, counting down.
TCTCGCCATTTTTAGAGAAAACAAAGGGAGAAAATTGTTCTTGAGGTTCTAGAGAGAGTTTGTGAGATTTCAAGGCTTTGTGGGTGAGATCTTGTTGTAGGAGTGAGGATTCAAGGCTAGGAATGTGTAGGAAGCTTGCTGGGAGTGTGGATTCGTTCATTGTTGGTCAGAATCTTCCTGCAGAGAGGTGAATGCATGACCATGGCTTATCTAAGCTAAGATCTCTGTTTTTGTGATATTGTGTGTTGTTTGGTTGTTTCTTTTGGTTTTTTGTGAGTTTTTTTTAGCTCATGAGGCTTGGATTCGTTCTTGGGATCGTGTGGAACGAAAAGGAGAAGTTTGGAGGCGAGATTCAGAAGTTATGTTCGAAGGAAATCACTGCTCGGCAGTGGTATCGGTCGACACCAATATGGTGTCGGTTGAAACCAACACGAGGACGGCTCGGGGAGGTGTCGGTCGACATCGTTAGGGTTTCAGGAGTGTCGAGCAGGTGTCAGTCGACACCAGATGTCCAGTGTTGGTCGACACCCTTTCTAACAGTAATCGGATTGTGTCGGGTCGCTTTGTACATGTTCCTGGTTTGTTTTATTGTTGTTGTTTGTGGCATGATAGATCTTATTGTTTGTGTGTATAGCCTAGTAGATGGGAGGATTACCTCACTGAGTGTTTATCAAATACTCATGCATCTCAATTTGTGTTTGCGGTGCAGGTAAAGGCAAAGTGTGATCGTGGAATCAAGGCAATGAAGAGGAGGATGTTCTAGAGACTCGATTTCTGGCATTCTTAGGTTGCTAGAGTTAGGTCTTTAGAACTTGCTAGGTTGCTGGTTCCTTGTTTCCTGTTGTTTGATATTGGAATGGTTATGTTTTGGGTATTGGTTATTTATTATTGGATATTATTGGTTTATTGGTATTGATATCCGCTGTTGAATGTGTCTGTGGTTACGTGGCTAGTGGGTATGGGACCACTAGTTGTAGATTATTATTATTATTATTATTATTATTATCTATTAATTAAAAAAACGGGTCGGGTCGTTTCAGTTTGGTATCAGAGCCCTCACGGTTCTAGGTTTGGGTTCACTAGGCTTTGTTCTGTAGATGTTTGGGATTGCATGTCTTGATTGGTTATGTGAGTTAGTCAATTGTGTGTGGCATGTAGTTCTAGAACATCCTCTTCGAGCCTACAGTGTGATTCCACGGTGAGTTATGTTTTTTGTGTTTTTTGTATTATGTTAAGATTGCTTGTTAGCCTTTGTTCTTGGAAGTACAATGGCTAAAGGTGTTTGAGTTGTTGGTCGTGGAAGGGGACGTGGTCGTGGTCATGGTCGGGCGGGTCCTGAGGCCAGCGAGTGTGTGGTCCAGAGTTCCACGAGGAGGTACGTCAGAAGGTCGCAAGCGTATCAGGAGGGACCAGAGGGGGTTAGCCGGTGAGCGTGTCGGGTGTGCTGGGAACCCAGGTGTGGGGTTTCAGCAGGTGGAGCCTAGGGTCGAGATGATTGCTTGGCGGATCTGTTGGCGTACTGTTGAAGCGGTTACCGAGCGGGGTACCAGTGCAAGCTCCAGTTGTACCGCATGTGGCGGGGTGCAGCCGAGGGCTGCGGATGTTGAGGACTTTCCATCTTATGTTAGGAGGATGGAGCAGTGGTAAATGACCAGTGCGAGATTCTTCACGAGAGGTATTGAGCCTAGAGAGGCGGATAGATGTAGTTGGAGCAGATATTTCTCTGTTTGGTGGGTAATCCAGTTGGATATTAGAAGTTGAATGGGCAGGTAAAAAATTGCAATGTTATACTCATACCACGGGAAGTACCATAGGTCGAAAGATGTTTATAGTCTTTAAGGATTGTTGCTCCTGATCGAGCCGAAACCGTTCCAATCGATCGGTTTCCCCTCTCTTTGTTCTTTCAAGCTTTAAATTTCATATTTACTCTGGTTACTTGCTCACTAACATATTAACGCTTAGCTTTGAGTTTATCATGTCTCAGCGGAGCAGAAAGAGTACTGAGCTAATAGAGGAAATGAGAGATGCATATGGTTGTAAGGCTGGGGAACGCTCATCACCTAATTCTATGGCGAAGCGCTTCTTAGAAATGAAAAACATGGTCGGCGAAGTTGTTGGGGGTTCAAGCCAAGTGGCGGGGACAAGTAGACCATCCAATCCGCTCACTAAGAGCAAGAGTCGCGGGAAGAGACCGACACAAACTTCTAACTCAAGAGAGGAAGGCAGTGATTACGAACAAAAGGAACCTGAGTTGCGTTCTGGACAAGCTCCCAGGAAATCTGTAAAATGACTCCCAAGGAGTATTACGAGCTGTTTCAGCAGTTGGAGTTTAACGGAACAAGAGACCCTCATGTCGAGACTATGGAGCAACTCGGGATTACGGAGGATTTTCAATACTTATTTAGGCGATGCCATCTGGAGCGACTCATGAACACCCCCAAGAATGGATACAAAGAGGAGGCTATCCACTTCCTCTCTACTTTGGAGATGCACTTATACGCGGATGAGCCAGGCATGATGTCTGATGGAGGGCTGGGGTACATTATCTTCCGCGTTCATGGTCAGTTCTACACCCTTACTTTCAGAACCATCGAAGAGATCTTTGGATTTCCCGGCGGAACGGGGACTACATCGCAGTTAGACAGGAACGAAATATCAGCACTCTAGGCGACGATTCCCACATTCTCTTCATCGAAAACGAAAGCAATGAACCTGAGAAGCCCAGTGTTGCGTTACTTCCAGAAGGGAGTGGCCAATGCATTCTACGCCAAGGAGATTAAGGGATACATCACGAACGGCAAGCTCGAGATGATTGATCTAGCGCTCAAGGGACTCTCATTCACAGCAATGGATGGCACCGAGCTGCAAGGTGACATGTCCAACACTTCCGTCTCGCTCTACCTCCTCAACTACATGATTTCATACAAGACTTGGGTCTCGAGACTCAACAGCAACAACTCTCCCGGAGTGATGTGTATGGGCGGCGTAGCGACTTGGTTTCTTGAGGCAGCTGGTGTTCCATTACTATCCGAGCCACACTCACCACGCTGGATCGACGCGAACAACCTGCGGCAGTTGCGCACTCTGGAGTGGGGTTTGAGGCACGGACGGTTGATTTACAAGTTTGTGCATCTGGAGGTTGGTACCTCGAGATTACTCCTGCCTTGCGTCGAGCTGACTACTATCTTGAGGGGTGACCATGTAGAGTTCATACCTCCCACGGACACTCTGTACAAGTCTGGGGATGAGATGCAGCGGGTAGAGATTGTAGAAGCAGGAGCAGACCCGATGGAGGAGGACACAGTTGAGTACCGCCCTGAGCAGTTTCACTTCGAAGAGTACTCAGACCCGATAATGGCTAAGGGAGTCAGAGCAGCTCATGAACGCCTCAACAAGCTTCAGCGATGGGGGAAGGCCAGAGACAAGGCGTTCAACAGCTTCACCAAGACTATGACGAACTTCATGCGTAAGTTTAGCTGCTTGACTTCCACTACCGTTGTCCCTAGGTCTATCCCCGAGGACACCAGACCCATGCTGGGACGCGCCTTCGTGACACTCGAGCCAACTCGTCAGAGAACACTCTCTATGGTTCCCTCCCCAGCACGTCAATCTTCATATGTGCCTCGGGAGCGTCAACCTTCATCCGCTCCTTCACGCCACTCGTCACACGAGTCTAGGGAGAGACAGAGACGCGGTTTGCGAGGTTCCAGAGCGTCATCTAGTCGTCGATCTGTGCGTCGTTCTGCAGCTCGAGATGAGCATGAGGTTGAGGTTCAGCAGCAAGTTGAAGCTCAGGGTGATCATCAGGGTATGCACGGGGCTGAGCAACAGAGCGAACATCAAGGTAATTATCAGCCTACGGAGGTTGTTGTGTTGGTATCGGACCATGGTGAGTCAAACACGCAAGCGGTTGAGCAGCAAGTCGACCAACCAGCTGAGGTCACTCCTGCGTATCCGGAACAAGGGGAAGGGAAAAGTCAATATAACGCTCCTCCTTGGGCGAGCACCGACTTCTTCTTCTACTACTGACGTACTCCTACTTTCCATTGTATATACCATTTCATTCCTGCATTGTTTCTGTTGTGATTCTAAATCCTCCTGCAAATTTTTCTTACACAGGAGACTGTGTAATTTAAGTTTGGGGGAGGGTTTGAGATGATGTATCTGATGTTGTGTCTTGTGATTCTTATTTCAAATTTTTGCATCATATCATGTTTGAGTTTGCATCCATCTATTTGCATAGAAAAACCAAAAAATATATATATATAAACGAAAATTTCCACAAAAACAGAGTGTTCATGTAGTTTGCACTTGCATATTATGATTGAGTCTAGTGTTATTCATATAGGGTTGTGCATTTAGCATAGGGGTTGATGATGATTGTAACCTTGGTAGCATGCTGGATTCAATAGGCTATGATCAAGGCCCTTGTTATTAGTTCTTTGATGCATGTTGATTGAATTTGAAAATGTAAGATTGAAGCATGTTTTGAATTGACATCACTCCGTATCTATATGAACCTAATCCTGACTTGCAATTATCTTGTTATGCATTGAAGTCGAACTTATGGATACCAAAAACATACTTGGATTGTATTTCACATTTTACCACCCTTGTCAATCCAAGTAGCTAATTCCAATTTTTGGAACAGTTCCCCGCACCCTTAACCAACCTTTCTTTCAAGCCAATTGTATTCTTGAGTGTCAGGCATTTTCCGAGTTGAGCTTGTTAGAAAGTGTTAGGTTCTAACCGACAAGAGTAGGATCCTGTGTAGTTCTAGTTCGCGTTATCCGGACTAGTAGGACTAGGTGAGAACTCGATTTTGGGTATTGGGTATGGATTTGTGCAGAAAAGTAAAGGGTAGAAAGTCTTAAGGAGAGGGATGTGTTTTCAAAGTTTACAAGTCTAGTAAAGGATTTGGGTTGAGAAAAGTAAAAAGAGTTATTGGTTATGGGCATAAAGTAAATGGTTAGAAAAAGAAAAGAAAGTAAAAATGTTTAAGATGTCTAGAGTCCTTGGAAGAAAAGAGAAGGAACCATAGTGATAATAAAGATTTCCCAATTCGCTAGAATGAAAAGAAGTGAACTCCTCCTAAGACTAAGTGTAAAGAGGTTGAGATGATGTTTATGATGAAGGGTAGAGATAGGAGCAATTTCTGGATAAGAATGTTAGGACTGAGTTTCCTTGGGGACCTTGGGGTAGACAGGGCACTGCTGTTGTATATATCAGTTAGTTTCAACCTTTAGCCTTCTTTTGAGCTCAACTCCTTTTCGTGAGAGAACCTTATTCTGTATTGACAAAACCACTTGAGAAGGAAACCATCTTCGTCTTTGACCTTTTACCCTAGCCAAATGAGTTCAACGGCACTGCATAGCTTGATTCACGGCTCTCCGTTAATGAATGTTAAAGGGAGTGATTGATAGGATTGCATGTGTAGATTAAAGATCATAATCGTTTCAATTAAGTTAAGAAACAAAGTTCTTTCACCTTGCATCATAGAACTAAAAACAAGGACCTTGATTCTAACTACTCAATTCAGCATGTTTTAGGTTTTGAGACCCCATCTTCACACCTCTCTTCCATACTTTGTTCTTGATTGTTTGCTTGAGGAAAAGCAAAAAATAAGTTTGGGGGAGTTGTTATGTTTATATTTTGCATCTCCTTAGCATGTATTTGTCATGCGCTTCGCTAGGATAACTAGTCGTTTTGCATCATCTTAGAACCTCTTTTATACACTTTGCATGTTTAGGAGGTTTTTGCATCATCCTTGCATACATTATGCATTTCGGAGTATTTCAGGTGTCTAGGAGACAGAAACGCAGACGATCGAGCCACTTTCACCCAAGCAATCGAGCCACGCAATCAAGCCACTCTCACCCAAGCAATCAAGCCACGCAATCGAGCCACTCTCACCCAAGCAATCGAGCCACTTTCACTTACTCAATCGAGCCACTGTCGCCCACTCCGACTCGATGCACATGACAGGAAGACGTTCCGTCTTACACGCTTCAGGAGATTCTCAAATCGACGCTTCACCTTGTCGTTTTAAGTTTTAGAGATTTACATGTTTTTACTATAAATAATTTTTGTTAAGTCTTGGCTGGAGACATCTTTTATCTCGTATTGCTTTCTTTTCCTTAAGGTTAACCTAGCCACCAAATATGTTCTGAGACTTTGTATTCCGATATCTTTGAGATTATTCAGTTTTTGCATTGGATTCCTTCTGCAAAGTTGTTCATCTTATTTTTATCTACCTAATAATGCTTGTTTCAATGTTTTCTATGTTTGCATCCTTGATGATGATTTTCGGATCTGAGTAGTTTGGTAGTGATTGTGCTTCTTTGTGCCATCCAAAGAGGTTTACGTTTCTTACGTCTCAACTCAATTATGCTGCTCCGATGGTTTGGCCGTAGTCTCCGCCGCTATGTTACAGACAATGGTGGTAAAATCAAATTCACGATTTGAGATTTCTCCGGCAAAACCTGTGTTCAATCCTTTCATCTGAGATTTCATTATTAGTTCATCCTCATTAATTTTTGTGAGAAATGCCAAGACGATTTGTTTATTCGATTTACCATACTTCACCGCTTTAGCCGCTACAAACTCCGTCGTAGCAAGAAAACCCAACCCAACCTTACTCTGGTCTCACGACGAGACTCTCCGTGACTGTGGTCCTCTTAAATCGAATCAACTCACGGGGAAGAGATTGTCGTCGTCGTCTCAGCTTGTTCTGATGTTGACTGGTCATCTATCTCGATTTGGCCTTTATATAATCAAATGGAAGAGTTGGATTAGAACCTTGCGCTTATCTCAGGCTGTTCTCTCACACGACTGCCTCCATATTCGAATAATCACTATCAAGAGGACGAAGATGAGGATTATGAAGAAGAAGATGAAGAGAGACATAGCAAATTGAGGAGTATTAACTACATAATGACAAGATCTAGTACAATTTATAGATTTGCTGGAGTTGGTGGATCGACGACTCTTGTCATGAAGACAAAGAGAGAGATCTTGAAAAGGAAAAGGAACAACTATGGAGATGGTTGTGAGAGGCAGAGGAAAGGAGCAAGAGCCATGGTAGCAGATATTAGAGTGTTGATGAGAAAGTTATGGTAATGGAGAAGAAGAAGGTGGAGTTTGCGAAGGAGACAATGAGACTTCATAAGGAAATGGAGATTAGAATGATTGATTTGATTAAGACTTTTAAAGCTCAACTTCTTTGGTTTTTTCAACTCTTCCTTTGATTCCTCCTCTTTCTAAAGAGAAGAAATTATTAATTAAGCCAATAAAATAGAAGATGATGCTATGTTTATTGTTCTTCTTCTCTCTTTTAGTTCTGTGGACTAAACTGGAAATCCAAAGTTAGCTGGTATCAGACATTTAAGAAGATCTTCATAAACTCAAGGACATCTTTCTAAACAATATGAAATCTTTCTTAAATTTAAAGAAATGAGTTTTGACCTATCTTTTTATTCATGTTTTGCCTCAATATATTGCAAACTACTCCATTTAGTGAAGAATATTGATTTTATTTTTGTGAACATTCTGATGTTAAGAAATTCTAATTTTTTATGAAGGTCTTCCCGAATTTTATACAATCCTTCCTTAATTTCAAATAATGTTTCTTGAAGTTCAATCACAAGTAAAGCAAAGTGCTAACAGAAACATGTGACACTATTATGATGCATACAAGTACCAAAACAATCTATAAAAGTTTCACAAGTTCCATACATGTCTAAATAACAAATAAAGTAAAACGGGATCACATAGCTTGAAAAAATCTCCAAGCACTGTTTCCTGCGATAAAAGTTGAATTTTATCAGAGAATATGTTTCAGGAAAGTCTTCTTGAATTCTCAATAGTGCTTCCTGAATTTTTAAATGTGACTAAGAAAAACATCAATATACAAGAAACAACAATAAACAACACACAAGCAATAAGAAATAAAGATGAAAACATGGTATAAGACTATAAGTAATAAGACAATTGAGTAATTATCAATCACTCTCTTAATAAGAAATTATTAATTAAGCCAATCACTCTCTTCAGTTCTTTCAAGCTTTGGCACTTAGTACGATGCTCAAGCTGTATATATCTCCAACCATAGAAACATATAAGATGTTTTTGTTTAACTCACAAAAGAAACACTTCAAAAGTACAGATCTAAGCCAAAATGAAACAACCTGATCAACAAAATTGTTAAGCGATTCAATACAAAGCATCTTCAGCCTTTCATTCTTTCCAGATTTCAAATTCTATTTAGAACAATTTAGATACCTCAACAAAGACTAGCAAATATGATTAATGCAAAGCTAAAATTAAACATCATCAACAAACCCTTCTTTAAGAGGTTTATTGCTAATCTCAAGCACCTCTCTTCTGCTGATATCAGCATCGACCTCATTCAATCTGCTTCTAAAATCCTAAGAGAAACAAAATCATGAGCTATATATGTTGAATCCTTCTAACGACTTAATAATCACTTCAATGCATTACGAGAGTCAAATTTTAAAATATGTATGGATTTGTTAGTACGAGTTTCAGTAACCCCAAAATTCCTCATGGCGAAGAACACTTCCGCAGCTTCAGAAACAATCTTCGATTATGTTAGTAATAGGAGAAATTGTGTTTCAACGACGGATACAATAACCAGAAGACGGAGAAAAGCTCTTACAGTGTAAATCTGATCGAATCAACGAAGAGAGGATACCACGAGCCATTTCGATCCGATACTGCTGGAGAAGAATTCAAAGATTTTGTAGCTTTTGTGTCGCTCTTTCTCTCCGGTGATGGGAATCGCAGGCGGAGCTTGTTTGGGTTGAGAAGATGAATCGTGTCGGTAGAAGCAGAGAAGAGACGACATAACCTTTAGTTTTATAAATAATTTAGATTTTTCCAAAAATTAATAATATATAAATTTGTGCTAGTTTTGGAACATTTGAGAAAAGCCTTCTCTTAATCTCTCATTCTTTCATTCTCTAATCCTCTTCCTCTATATCTCAAATCTCTTTTTTTTTTGTGGTTTTTTTTGTTATTTTTGTTATATAGGTTAAAAAATCAATTCAAATATCATTGTAAAAGCTTAATTCTAAATTTTAATTTTAGAGTTTGTATGATATGTATATCTTACATTATTATTTTTTATGTTTAAAAGGTTTATCTCCATTATCTATTTTAGATTAGCATCTTATAAGTTATTATTTTTCATACTTTTCAACAATATTCATCATACAATAAGATCATGAAGATTAAATGATCCATATCTAATTCTCTCTTATATACTTCCGTTATTTCACATATTCATTGATATACTCTATATTTACTGTTTTTTCATGGTTGTTCTGTTCCCTTATATTGTGTTTTGTTGCATTATATTGTGTTTTGTTGCATTTAGTGTCCAAGTGAGTCTTCTTGCATTTTAGAGGTCCTATAGTTTCTTTGTCTATGTTTTGGTGTATTTTGTGTGTCTTTTGAACCATTTCATATTAATATAGTGGAAGACACACATTTGGATGCAGAAAAGATGATTAATGATTGGGAATCAGTCTGCAGTCCCTTAAAGATCGACTTGTATGAAGACCTTTCCTTGGTATTTAGCTCCATAGTTATTCATCAATGTTATTGGAAATTGAGTAAATTTTACAATGGAGGTGATTTCAGGCCAATCGGATGTGTTTCTAAAGAGTTATAACTGTTTTAGTGAACGTATATACAGCCAGAGCGAAGATTGGAGCCACAAGACAAAACGATCGACCATTTCGTGTGGTCGATCAACTCTTCCACAGGCTTGAACGAACCTCCATACTTCGATGATCGACCGAAGCAATCAACCAAATGGTTGATCAAGACACGGGCCTGACGTTAGACTTCAACAATCGATCATTTGATCGATCATAGGGTCGATCAACTTGAGCTGGACTTGACCAGACTTCCGAAACTTGACAGATCGACCAAAGGATCGACCAGGATGGAGAAACAATCGACCGATTGGTCGATCATTGGGTCGATCGTACGTTATTTTTGGAACCAAAATCCGGTTTGTTCTGATTATCTCTGATTTGTTTTATTTCAATCTGGTTTGTTTCGGTTTAGTTTCCAATTTTTCTATAAATACATTAACTCCTCATTAGGGGAGATAATCTTTTGTTTAGCAATTTTTTGGGTTCCTAAACTTGTTCTAGATTTGTTGAATCCTTGTTTACTTTCAAGTTTTTAATAGTAATCTTTTTTTTCATTCTTCTATTCTACAACCTCTAATTATGATTTCACAAAGATCAAGCCTGTACCTTTGTGAGATCATGATCATGAGTGAGTTGTCTTATAGAGTCTTTGGGTTTTGGTAGTTTAGGATGATTTAGGAGTTGGATTATGGAGTTTATGGTTGTATTGTTTTAGATCCTTGCTTATTGGCTGTTATTAAAACTAGATCAGCTTTGATCATGTTGATTCTAGACTTTAGGAATTTCATGTCCAGAAGGTGTTTGATGAAATTCCTGAACCAAAACTTTTAAGTGTTTTGCATTCGTGAACCAAAACCTTTGGAAATTGTTGACTAGGGTGCTTGGTGGCTAGATAGACTTGATTGTAATGCTTATTGATCATTTAATTGTCTTTGGAAGAAGTTGATGATTGATTGATTAGTAAAGGGATTAATGTCATGGAAATGTGCTAGTCTTGCTTAGTGTTTTATGGCCTAAGGATCTTGTTTAGTTTAAGTTGTTTGATACTTCATAATCCATATCTTATCTCACTCCTAATTAATTACCTTAACTCTGAGATTCTCCTTTAGTTATTGTTGAGTTGATTTTCTATTTCTTTCATAGTTTATTTGTTGAGCTTTTTACAATTTGTTTGTCTTGCTTAGTTAAGTTTGTTACATAAATCAAATCTTTGTTTAAGTTTAGATTAAATAAATCAATTTTTGCATTCATAGTGTGTTGATCATTGCAGAGGATTGATAATTTAATTGATTAGAGAAATATACTGCACCATTCATGTATCATTTTTAATAATTTATAAAGATCAATATAATTTATTTTGTTTTGTAAAGTCAATCAACTCTATTTATAAAGTCTATTTTGTTTTGTGATCCAATTGATAAATATGTAAAGATCAATATAATATTTATTTTATTTTATGATTTGAGGTTTTTGAAAACAAAATGAACTTAATTAAACAAAATTGGTCTTTGTGATTTAATCAAAATGAAAAATGATCCCAAAAAGAAATCAAATTTTAACTAGAAGTGAAACATAAAAAATAATATAATTTTTAAAATACCATTTAACTAAATTCTCTAAAGATGAAACCATTAGTATGAAATCTAGCACTATAAAATAAATTGATGAGTGAAAAAAACCAAAAAGATAGAAGAAATTCTTGGGGGTTTAAAAAATCTTTAGATTGAAGTTCATATAATTTTATAAAAAAAACTAATTTAGTATGTCACTTCAAAAGTAATATTTTCAATTTGAAATATTATGTGTGAGTTACTACACAATAATTTTATATGCAGTTAATAATTTTACATGCAGTTATTAATGTCATTGTAAAATTTAGTAACTGCATATAAAATTATTATGTAGTTAGTAACTGCAATAATTTTATATGCAGTTATTAATGTCATTGTAAAATTTAGTAACTGCATATAAAATTATTGTGTAGTTACTAAATTTATACACAATAATTTTATATGCAGTTACTAAATTTTACAATGACATTAATAAAAACTCTTTAAATCAATTATTAACCTCTACAAAACATGACAAACATAGATTCACTCACACTAGGAAAATGTTTAAATTTCTATACTATTATTTATATTAATATAGCTTATCAATTTGTAATAATTTGTTTTTAGTATTTGTTAATTTTTGTTCTATAAAAAAATTTATATATTTTATTTTTTGTATAATAAATAACCATACAAAAAAATGTTGAACTGTAGGGTTTTGAAATTCATATTTTAGTAGAGAAAAACAAAAATATTTCTTGATGTTATTGTTAAAAAAATAATTAATGAACAATATTTTATTTTAACAAAATTTCAGAAATATAATAAAAAAAATATTATGCATGCAACCACGCATTGCGTTGACTAATACCTAGTAAACATTACAGCTAGCTTAGGAGAAAAGAGACAAATAAGGTCTTCATCATCAACCAAACAGAAAAGATCATAATATGCATAATGATTATGATGATTTCTTAATCAAATAAATAGCATAAACCTGTAATATATGCTCATTTTGTATACTAATCTTATTCTTCTATTTTCTTAATTTATTCGGAAAAGCTAAGCGATTTTTTATTAGAATAAGTTGCATAATTCGTTAAATTTTTTTCTTATATGTGTTTCATACTCAATATATATATATATATATATATATATATATATATATTTTAAATCATAATTTTGATTTAATTTGTTTTTTGAAGAAATTTATATAACTCTATTATAGGATATGTCTACACTTCTATTATATCACCAAAAAGTAGATATGTTGTTTGCGGCAAACAGTTTGCCCATCTTAGTTAATTGGTTTGTAGTAAACAAATGAAAATATTCTTATACAATAATAATAAATTGAGAAAAAAGGAGATATAAATCTTAAAAATCAATCCAACGTCATTAGTTATAAGCAGATAGTGGAATATTGGACAAACTCACATGGTAGAAGCAGAACGAAGGTAGTAAATGCTTACGGATGCAGAATTGTTTGAGCAAAGGATGAGCAAAGATATTTGTGTCGAACGTTTTCCTAACTAGGTGGAGTTAGGCGGCGTGTTCTGTTGGAAGCAACAACGGTACAAAGTGATGCTCAAATCAAAGGTGCTCAAACAGGTGAAAAGTTAGTCAAAAACTGTTTCAAGGAAATGAAGCATGAGTGACTTAAAAAGTTATTTTTGCAGTTTATTCAACAGGAAATTTACTTGTCAGCAGGGTTCAGTTTAAACAAGATGCTTGGAACAGGGGTTTGAAGAATTTGCTGTTTAAAGAACTAAAGGTGTTGTTTTGTAAGACTACAAACTTAATTGGTAACCGAGAAATCCGATTGAATTTAGTTGATTTGCTTAAATCTACCTGTATTTATTTTTAATTTTTGTTTTACGGAATCTGACTCAATAATTCAAAGCTCAAATCATAATAGAGGAATTTAGCTGAAATTAAATAAGAAAATAAACTTATAAAAATTAGTTAATTAGACTTTTTAGTTAAATAACAAATAAATATTATGGAAAATTTGTAACTCGTAAAAAATGGTTGAATTTTGAAAAAAATTGAATTTATCTGACAGAAAATCAAATTAGCAATCTTAAACTATTAAAATTTTCTAAAAAATCTCTAACAGTTCTTAAGATTACTAAAAAGCCATAAAATGTTAAAGTTAACTTTCATGTTGTATTGTTGATAAAAACAAAATTATTATATTTATCTAGTTTTTACCATGTTGTATTGTTGATAAAAACAAAATTATTATATTTATCTAGTTTTTACCATGTTGTATTGTTGGTAAAAACAAAATTATTATATTTATCTAGTTTTTACTAACAACATTTACTATTGAAGTTAATTTATTCTAGTTTAAATAATAATTTGTTTTTTCAAAATTTAAACAAAAAAAAGAAAAAAAAACTAATATCTAAAAATTTCTCAAGTTTACAAATGATGTTACATTTGTTTTCCCTCCAAATTCCTCAAGAATTCCTCAAAAGTTCCACAAAACATTTTGTTTTTGGGCAAAACATAACATATGTTACCATTTAAACCCATATTGGTTTAATCTATGAACCAAAAAAAAAAATCATTCTAATTCATTTTCTACAAACAAACACAGTCGCATCTATAATTGTCTTCCATGACATGGTTTTTGCTACTTCAAAGTTCAAATTGTATAATTTGTTTACTCACATATCTATAATCAATGTAACACATACTCTAAATTTTTCATATCAGTAAAAATAATTTTGCAATATTTGAGTGACCTTTTATTAACAAAAATAGTATGAAAGAGACACACAAACCCAATCACGAAGAAGACTGAAATACAAAAAAAAAACGGATAATTTGTCTAGCTGTCGAAAACAATCCGAGCCCAAAAATAGATCTCAAAAATTAGAAGCAAACATATGAAACAGAACAATTAAGTAACAAACCCTCACTCACCTCATAAGACGACTGAGAGGAAAGAGACACACAAAATCTAACAAACCCTCACTCACCTGACCATATCTTGAGAAATTATGAGCAGCCCTATTACATTCTTTCTTTGTGAATACAAACGAAGTTGAATCAAACTTTGAAGTCCAGTAATGTAAATCTTGAATTAGGTTGGTTAGAGACCTGTTCTTTTGGACACTGGGCATCTCCATTGGTAAGTTTTTTAACAAGTTTGTTAGAAATATTATAATCACCAAAAAATACAAATTTACTTACTAAAAACTTTTTAAAGATTTTGTAAAATTTATTCCTCCTATGGTAAGTTTCTTAGCATTACATTTAAAAAAAAAAGAACTTGTTTTACAAGCAAAACAGAATTTGAAAGGCAAAATGGACAGAACTGAGGTTTTCCCCTTCTGTTTGTGAGTGGGATCGTCTTCCTAATGTGAATGAGAAGAGCATTGTTTGCCTTATCTTGGGACATAAACGAACCTGCATGCATATAGATGTGGACTCATATATAAATCCAATAACAAACACTCAAACATTATCTCTCCAGTTAAGTCAGTTATAAAGTGTCCACTTCTTCAGATTAGAAACTAGCAAAGACAAGGAGAAATTAACTACAATTCAAAAAAAATAAAAAAAAAAAATAAAAAATTAACTACAATTCAATATGAGGTGTCACATGAACCAAACATATGAAACATATAAATGCATACCACTAACCGTTTATGTGCTGATTCGTGATATATCTTCTTGTAGTGATTGTAAACTGCCACTGCAAGCACCTGCATCAACGAGATAACAAAAGAATGCATTAAGAACTGGGTAATAACAAGCCACTGAGACAACAGTTTGATCACAGAAGAAGATATAATGAAGCGTAAATATGAATATAAAGATTCATAAGAATCGAACAAAGCTGTGTCTCTAACGGTTACCATAAAGTTTGTCTCTCGTCTCCGTTTTGTTCAAATACAGAACAACCAGACCAAGCTCAGCTCTTGTGCTCTCATACATTGGATTCTCACCTTCTCACCTTTAAGATCAAATTTGATATCATTTGTGGGGTTAATAATCCAAAAAGTCAAAACAAAAATAATACTACAAGAATCGAACAAATAAACCAGATTCATGCATCAATCAATCCACAACAACATCGAGCAAAAAAATCCTAGGAAATTTACAGAGAAACCCCTAAAAATTTCACAACAGCAGATAATTTCAATTGAAAATCAATTATGAAATGCATCAGTTGTGAATAATTAGAAATAGTTCACAACAGCAGATCTGTACGACATACATCGACTGAAAATCAATTCAATAAAACAAGAAATTGAATATCTTATCCCCAATCGATTCGGTTTCTCTTATCCCAATTTTTGTTTTCTTTAAAATCAGACATAAAACTATGGAGCATCAATCAGAGTAGGAAGAGGAAGAGCTAGAGTAAAATAATGGCGGCTATGGTGTTTTCCGTTTTCTCCATCGGAGATAACGAGAGGAGGCATCGAGAGAGAGAGGAAGAAGAAAGAAAGAAAAAAACGCGCAATTTTTTTTTTTTTTTTCATTGCTCAAGTAGGCGTCGACACGTGGTAGTAAGAATCAAAATAAAAACTCCTTAGCTAAAGATTGATTCTACACTTAGTTAACATTTTTGATTTATTTTTTTTTGCTTTATACCCTAAGAACTTTGTTAACATCTCCCCGATGGAGATGACCTTAACAATGTTTATAAGATTCACACAATGGCCTTCAAACATAATATTGGTATAACCTCTAATCCATAATTGTTGTAAACCGACAAGTAGAGCTTTTGTCTCTTCTTCAAGTAGAGATCCTGCATATCCTAAATTAGCCGAGCCCCAAGAGAGAAGTGATCTACAATGATTTCGAATTATCTAACCACCAATGGCCTGATAGTTAATCCCATCAAAAACAGCATCGAAATTACTTTTCACCGATGGTACGGAAGGAACCCTCCATCGTTGTGGTTGTTGAGTAGTGTCGAGAAATCATCGTATATATGAAAAGCCACTTATAAAGTCCATCCTTATTATTATAAAACTATAAAGTCATTGGAAACAAAAAAAAAACAGCAAATAAGAGATGTGAAATAAGTAATTTCGTTTAGGGAAAATTCTGAAAAATCAACGAGTTATTTATTTTTTTATTTCTTACAAAAAAAAATTGTTGTCTTATGAAACATGACGTCATCCGAATAAAAATAAATTAAAAAAACAGAAACAGATTTGTTTTTTTTTTTTTTTTTTTGGGAACTTCTTCTGCTCTCCTTTGGTGAAACCCTCTTGTTTCGTATCGTTTAGCTTTTCTCGATCTTCTTCCCTAATCTCATCTTATTTGTTGAGCTTCTTCTTCTTCTTCTTCTTCTTCTTGTAGATCCTCGTTTCTGGTTCTTCTTTCCTTCATCGTTTCTCTTCCGAGGTTTCAATTCCTCGATTCAATTCACCTGAATAATACCCGTTGTGGATCTGCTAATCCTAATCCCCCGTTTGAATTCGGAGAGAACATTTGTGTGGTCAGCGGCGGAGGTTAAGAGAGAGAGAGAAGATGAGCGCTAAGAAAGTTGAAGGTTCGTCAGCTCCGGCGAATCGACGAGATCCGTACGAGGTTCTCTGTGTTTCAAAAGACGCTAACGATCAAGAAATCAAATCCGCTTACAGGAAATTAGCTCTCAAGTAAGCTTCTTCCCCATCTCCGCTCAGTTTCTGATTCGCTTCATTAAGATTATCTTGTTTTCGCTTCAATTTCAATCGTCTTGTATGCACAATTGATTTCTTAAGGTTTCTTCTGTTTTTTTGTTTGTAATTGAGAAATCTGAGATTGTTCCTATTTGTGAATGAATTAAGAAGGATGGTGTGTTATAGTTCCATCGTCACACTGAACTTTGATATGTTATTGATCACTTTGTGTTTGTTGGATTGATAGGTATCATCCGGATAAGAACGCGAATAATCCCGATGCGTCGGAACTTTTTAAGGAAGTTGCATTTTCATATAGCATTTTGTCTGACCCGGAGAAGAGAAGGCACTATGATAACGCAGGGTTTGAGGTATATATATAACTTCTTCTTCGGTCTTTGTTAATGTTGTCTACACTACACATTCTCTTGCAGCTTCAATAAAGAGTTATTGATATGATAGGCACTTGATGCTGATGGAATGGATATGGAAATTGATTTGTCTAACCTTGGGACTGTAAATACCATGTTTGCAGCTTTGTTCAGGTTCGAGTTTGTTTTTTTTACCTTTATTTGTTTTCCAGAGCTCTTAAGAAAGCAATCTGTTTCAGATCCTCTTTTATTTTATCATTCCCATAATTGTGAACTTCAGCAAACTAGGTGTGCCTATTAAGACTACTGTGTCTGCTAGTGTGCTTGAAGAAGCTATGAATGGAACTGTTACTGTTAGGCCCCTTCCTATTGGAACATCAGTTAGTGGGAAGGTGTGAACTCAGATTACATTGACTATCTTTTTTACCTCATTTCATTATGTATTTGGAATTGAAATTTTATCTTTTTTTTATATATATCGTATCAGGTTGAGAAGCAATGCGCTCATTTCTTTGGAGTTACGATAAGTGAGCAACAAGCTGAATCAGGGGTCGTTGTTAGAGTAACTTCAACAGCACAAAGTAAATTTAAGGTATGCCATTACTGACCATCTTGATAATGTTTAGTGTATTCAATGCTTGCTCCTTGTCCCTGGTGACTAACTTGTAAGTTGTGTCACCTAATTAGCACTATGACTAACTTCTAAATTTGTCCATCTTCAGTTACTTTATTTTGAGCAAGATTCAAGTGGCGGCTATGGATTGGCCTTACAGGTATAAATCATTTCGCTTTGTAGTAGAAGAATATTGGTCTTAGTTTTACACCATTACTGAACTGTCTTTGGACAAGAAATATGTTCGCTAGTTCTTAAAACAGCTTTTTCCATTTTTCTCATGGTGATTCCATGACATTATTAAGCGTCTATTTTGTTATTTCAGGAAGAGAGTGAGAAAACAGGCAAAGTGACATCAGCTGGCATGTATTTCTTACATTTTCAAGTGTATAGAATGGATTCGACTGTCAATGCGGTATGCAAATTCTGAGCTCTTTTTTCCTTTCATATGTAGCTGTAGAATATGGAGAGGTATTAAAGCAATCCACATTGCGGTTATTGTACAGTTAGCTGCAGCCAAGGACCCTGAATCTGCTTTCTTCAAGCGATTGGAAGGTCTTCAACCTTGTGAGGTTTCAGAACTGAAAGCAGGCACACATATATTTGCAGTCTATGGTATGAGTCATTACTTTTTTACGATAGCCGGAGAATTTTTGAGACTGTAGTTTAACTGGTCTCTAGTTGCTTTACAGGTGATAACTTCTTTAAGACTGCATCCTACACGATTGAGGCACTCTGTGCCAAGACATATGAGGACACAACAGAGAAGTTGAAGGAGATTGAAGCTGAAATCTTAAGAAAGAGAAATGAGTTGCGGCAGTTTGAAACAGAGTACCGAAAAGTAAATTTCTACTATTTGAGAGCTCAGTCAGTATTTTAGGGAGACATGTAACCTGATAATTTCCTATATTCTTTTGCAAGGCGTTGGCGCGGTTTCAAGAAGTTACCAACAGATACACACAGGAGAAGCAAACCGTACGTTTGATGAATCTTTTTTCTACTTTAATTAGCACTCGATGTTTCTGAAAAGAGATGTTTTTGTAAACTTTGTGCACATGGTCTCAGAGGAGCCATATCAGATATTTTACTTTTTTGTCATTCTAAAAGTGCTTGGTTTATGGTGAAGGTCGATGAACTGCTAAAGCAACGGGATACAATCCATTCGACCTTCTCTGTTGTGAAGACACCAAGCGGCAACAACTTGAGCAATGGAAGTAGCAGCAAAGCTCACGGAGAGGAATCAAAAGGCGATGGGGATAGTGCGGGAGAAGAAGGCGGAACAGAAAGTAAAGACAAATCGAAGAGGAAATGGTTCAACTTGAACCTAAAAGGATCCGATAAAAAGCTTGGTTGACCAGAAAGGCTGATTTGTTGTGGGTCATTTGGTATTTTGTTCATTCGTTAGACAGAACAGAAGTGATTTGGTGACTGTTCATCACTGAGATGCTCTTTGTAGGCATGGTTTTATCAGATATTGGGAGAAAGATGCAAAGCTCTTTGATGGGGAGTGTTTTGATTTTGTATGCATATTATGCTTTCATCAATTCATTGTTTGTTATATTTTATATTAAACAGAATTGTCATTGTGATGATATATATTTCAAGATTCAAAAAGAAATTCAGAATTTCAGATGTATTTTATTTAATTGTTATTAAAACAATTAAATCAATAACTAGTCGAATTAATTATGGGCAATTTAAAGAAAAAAAATATTGAGTCTTTGTTCCAAAAAAATACCATTACTAGTTTTTTTTTTTTTTTTTTCACAAAGAGACCATGAAAATTAAAACTAAACTTTATCTTTCAAATTATAAATTCTAAAAGATAAATCCTAAATCTTAAAAACTAATCTGTAAGGGGGTATTATATTCAACTACTGACTTTAAAAGAATTAAAACGAAAAGAAAAATTAAGATTTTAATGTACTTCACAAATTCTTACACCATAAAAGATGGGAATTGTTTCTTTACATCCTTTTTCTTTTGTTTTCTATTAAATTCTAATTAAATTACATTACCATTAAAAAAATCTTAATATTGAATAAATTAGCTTTTAACAGAATTCTAAAATCAATAAAATGAATAACAGTAGATTCTTTTAAATTCTTTTAAATTGAATAACACTAGATTTATGCAGAATTTTAAATTATTTCAAATTCAGTTAAAATCCTACTTTCAATAATCTTTCAAATCCAAACTTTTAAATTATAAACATTCCTTAAGAATTTTTCTTTTGTTTTCTATTAAATTCTAATCAAATCACATTACCATTAAAAAAATCTTAATATTGAATAAATTAGCTTTTAATAGAATTCTAAAATCAATAAAATGAATAACAGTGCATTCTTTTTAATTCTTTTAAATTGAATTAAAATCCTACTCTCAATAATTTTTCAAATCCAAACTTTTAAATTATAAACAGTCCTTATTAATCATTTTTTCCTTACTAGTGCAAAACGTGAAACCTTATATTTAGTTTCGTCTTGTTGACAATCTTTTTTCTTCTGCTTCTCTCGTCAACCTCGTTGCTGGCTTCATTTGTTCATCGTCCAATTCCTCTATTGAAGATATTATCCTATAGTTCCCCTGGTGCTTCCTTCGAGTTTGAGACATTTTTTCGTAGGAAAAGAAAAAGTGAGACGATGAGTGCTAAAAAGGTGGAAGGTTCGTCAGCTCTACGAGACCCGTACGAGGTGCTTTCTATATCAAAGGACGCAAACGATCAGGAAATCAAATCCGCGTACACAAACTTGTCCCACAAGTAAGCTTTCAAACTTGTCCTTTGTTCAGTGCTATTGTTTTGTCCTAGTTAATGCCTTTGTTTGTTGGATGATTATGCTTTAACATGAAATCTATTCTTATATTGGATTTAAAACAATGGACAGGTATCATCCGGACAAGAATGCTAACAACAATGTTGAAGATTCTAATCTTTTCAATGAAGCTGAACTTTCCTATCGCATTTTGTCTGACCCTGAAAAAAGAAGACAATATGATAATGGAGGGTTTGAGGTGGTGATTCTTGTTTTGTATGCTTAGTGTCTCACTTGTTTTATCTATTTTTTTTTAAACGCATTCTTGTCGCTATAATAAGATTTGTTGTTTTATTGATATTATAGGCACTTGAAGCTAATGAAATGGACATGGAAATTGACTTGTCTAACTTTGGGACTGTAAATACAATGCTTGTAGCATTGTTCAGGTTAAGTTACTTTACATATATATATTTTTTTTTCCCAGAGCTCTCAAGAAAGCACTCTATTTCAAATCCTCTGTATTTAACCTTCTATCATCCTTATAATTGTCAACATTCAGAAACTTAGGTGTACCTTTCAAGACTAGTGTATCTGCCAATGTTCTTGAAGAGGCTATGAATGGAACTGTTACAGTTAGGCCCCTTCCTGATATGAGCTTTGGCTACAAAATGATCTTGAACCAAAACAAGGATGAGTTATTAGCTGGTCTAAGGACCTCTCTAACTAACCCGGATAAGGTGAAGATGAATGGTGGATTGACAAGAACCACAATAGATGTGAAAGTCTATTGATACTTCTTAGAACACTCAAGAATTCGGACACACTCACGAATTAGAGAGCAAAGGTTTCTTTTGTGAAACACAAACAAGCAATTTTATTGATCAAAAGGTGAAAAATAAGAACTACAACTCAAGGCATTATATAGCCAGGTTCATAACTTATTCTAAGGAAAAACACATAAATCCTGCAAAGAAAAACAAGGAAAACCAGAACAAAATCAGAAAAATAAAGGAAAGAGACGTTGGGTAGAAAGGAGAATATCACGGGTGCCGATTAAGGCAAATTTGATATCTTGACTTCATGACATGATTCTTCTTCGATCTCTGGATATTCTGGACGAGTGAGAGAGCCTTCTAGGTGTCTTCTAGAACCAAATAACACGTGCTTAAGTGGACTTCAAGTTTAGGGGTGAATAAAGCCCATTTAGTCTTATTGCTTATTAGAGAGTCCACTGGACATATGTTTATTGTTCGGTCCATATCTGGAGATTTATAGCAGTTCTCTCGACGCTCGTTGGTTCTCCGGAAACTAGACTCAGAAAGCTTTAATTTGATATATGGATCATCTCCTGGATCGTCCTGAATCGTCGGAGGTATTTCGTTGAAGACGGACTTTAGTTGGGAGCTCTCCGATAAGGTTAGGCGAATGGCTTCAAACTGATCAAGGGGGATCAGTCCTTCATGTTCCAGATGCTCCAGAAAGATGTTGAACTTCTTCTCTATGTTTTTGCTCCTTGTCCTAGTCATTGGTCCGCTTGGCACATATGGAGCTTGGATAATATGGCTTGGTGGTTCGATGTCCTCATCACTTCCTATTGGTTCTATTGGTACATCAGTTAGGCCCCTTCCTATTTGTAAAGGTATAGAGAAATAACACCACAATTTCCTGCTTGGAAAAACGTCAAGTAAACGTTCTTACTATTTATTCTTATCAAACTCTTATCCGGTTTACAAGAATAAATCTAAGCACACCTCTCTTCTCTATCTAAACTCTCACCAGTATAGATCTAAGAGAACAACACTCACCTCCTTGACTTTCTTTTTGTTAGCCTTGAAGTTACAATCTCTTGCAAAAGGTTTTTCAAAGTATTAAAAAAAACCTACGACGCCCCCCTAGATCTTTTATATTCGATCATCCTTAAACCCTAAAAAGATCTTCAAATCTTCACGTAAGGCAATATCTTGTTTGCCACAATCCACTTTCCTTAACCATCGCACATGATATTCTCCAAATATTCTCTCTCTCGATTTTGCTTTATCTTCTCATATCATCCCGCTTGGACTTGCCACGTCAGCACATGCAACCACGTCAGCAACTCAGCCATCTGTGATATGATGCAGCTCCCTGGTTGCCACATCGCTCTGCTCGGCACAACGACTTATTCCTCACAACGAGTTGTTGCAGAATCTGCTTTTACACTATTGATTACACCACTTTCTTATTTCTTTGTGTACATTAGAACCGAAGTTAATATAATATCTCTTATCAGGTAGACAAGCAATGCGCTCATTTTTTTAGAGTTATAATAATTGAACAACAAGCTGAATCAGGGGTTGTTGTTAGAGTAACTTCAACAACACAAAGCAAATTCAAGGTATGCTCGGAACTTGGAAGCTGTTTTGACCTAATTAATGTCGTGATTAACTTCGAAAACTGTCTATTCTCAGTTGCTTTATTTTGATCAAGATTCAAGTGGTGGCTATAGATTGGCCTTACAGGTACAAAGAATGTTTCTCTTAGTAATATTGTTCATAGTATTATCCTAATACCTGTGAAAGCATGATGCTTCTATTTGTTCTTGCAGGAAGAAAGTGAGGAAACATGCAATGTAACATCAGCTGGCATGTATTTCTTGCATTTTCAAGTATACCGTATGGAATCGACAGTCAATGCGGTATGCAAGTGCTGAATGTTTTTTCCCCTTCCATAATTAGCTGACATCTTAGAATGTGCAGAGGTATTAAAGAAAACCACATTGCGGTTATTGTTCAGTTAGCTGCAGCCAAGGACCCTGAATCTGCTTTCTTCAAGCGGCTGGAAGGTCTTCAACCTTGTGAGGTTTCGGAACTGAAAGCTGGCACACATATATTTGCAGTTTATGGTAATGAGTTAGTTATTATATATCTTCTCTTTGTGAGACCTTAGTTTAACTGGTCACTAGTAACTTTTCCGGTGATAACTACTTTAGGACTTCTTCCTACACAACTGAAGCACTATGTGCCAACAGTTATGAGGATACAACAGAGAATATGAAGGAGATTGAAGCTTAGATTATAAGAAAGAGAAACGAGTTGCGGCAGTTTGAGGCAGAGTACCACAAAGTAATTTTTTTACTATTGACATCAGCTAGTAGTATTTACTAGGGAGACATGTAACCTGATAAATTCTTATACTCATTTGCAGGCTATAGCGTGTTTTGAAGAAGTTACCAACATATATACGCAGGAGAAGCAAATTGTGCGTTGATGATGAATCTCTCATATCTTTTTATAACAGTTTTATTCTTTTATTGAATGAGCTTTGTGCTACCAATGAGAAAGCACATCACATAGACCACATAATACAACTCCAAGTGTTTGATGTGCAGGTGGATGAACTGCTAAAGCCAAGGGATACAATCCATTCGTCCTTCTCTGTCGTAAATACACAAAGTGGCAACAACTTGAGCAATGGAAGTATTAGGATACATGAGGATTGGTTATTGATTGGTTCACAACCGGTTAACCCTGGTACAATTAGTTTGGTTAATATGTTAGTATATAAGGAGATGTGGATTAACAGATAAGATTAAGCTTTGTAATATTCACATTATTTTCTGGTTAAGAGAGTTTGTTAGAACCGTTGATGGTTCTCTTCTTCTTCTTCTTCTTCTCCGAAATGTTTTCCGGTGAATCGGATTCTTAATATGGTATCAGAGCTTTGCTCTTAAGTCTTCCGCTTCGATCGTTTTCATTGGGAAACTTGTGAGAAGTTCAATTGAAAGAGATGAGTTGTTCAATTTCTTTTCTTCAGCTTGTGAGGATTCTTATTGTTGCGATTTTTGAGCTTATCGTAGGCATTTTCTTTGGGTTTTCCATTCTTCTTTTTGTTTCTCGCCTTTGATTGACCTTTTTCGTGACGAATCTCTCTTTTCTTTTATCAAATTTGTTGCAATTTCTAGAGATTTTTCTATTCTTTCGTTGAGAATGGGATCTTATGTAGCTCCTTCTTCGGTTAATCCAATCAATTTGAATCTGCGTGAATCTACTGAGTCTTCGCGTTTTCAAACGGATCAGTATGAGAATCCGTATTATCTGAATAGTAATGATCATGCTGGACTTGTTCTAGTCTCAGATCGGCTTACGACAGCTTATGATTTCCCTTCATGGAGGCGATCTATGCTGATGGCGTTGAATGTGCGCAATAAAATGGTTTTTATCAGTGGTATGATTACTAAACCTTTGGAAACTCATCGAGATTTTGGAACTTGGTCTCGCTGTAACGACATAGTGAGTACTTGGTTGATGAACTCGGTAAATAAGAAGAAAGGTCAGAGCTTGCTTTACATTTCTACTGCAGAGGGTATGTGGAAGAGTATAATCTCTAGGTTTAAGCAAGATGATGCACCTAGAATTTTTGCTATTGAACAGAGACTTAGCAAGATTGAGCAAGGATCTCTGGATGTTACTACTTACTACACATCTTTAGTTTCTTTGTGGGAAGAACACAAGAATTATGTAGAATTACCTGTTTGCACATGTGGAAAATGTGAGTGTGATGCGGCTGTTAAGTGGGAGAAACTACAACAGCGAAGTCGAGTGACTAAGTTTCTCATGGGGTTAAATGAGACTTATGAGCAATCTAGGCGCCACATATTGATGTTGAAGCCAACACCCACTATCGAAGAAGCTTTCAATATGGTAACACAAGATGAGTGACATGGGACTATTAAACCTCTTACACGAGTTGATAATGTAGCTTTCCAGACTACGACTCCTGCTTCTTATGATGGTGACAATGCTTATGTTGCTGCTTATAATACGATGAGGCCTCAAAAGCCTGTTTGTACACATTGTGGACGTTTGGGACATACAATACAGAGATGTTATAAGCTTCATGGTTTTCCTCCGAGGTACAAGACTGGTGGTTACAAGGGTAATGGTATGGTGCAGAATCAATCTTCTTACAACCCTCGTATGAAGACCACTCAAATGCAACCTCGGATGCCTCAAACTCAGCCACGAATGCTGATGGTTCCTTATGATCCTATTCAGAAGGCAAATGTTGTTGCAAATGTTTATGCAAAACAAGCACCTTATTCTTCTACGATTGGTCCTTATCCGTATGCAGCTCCTTCTGACATGTTTTCTTCTGCTCGGCTTGATGGTAATACTCTTAATACTCCACTCTTTACACCACAACAGTTGCAACAGATTTTATCACAATACAACTCTCAAGTACCAGCTCAAGAGCCTGTAGCTACTTCTAATACTGCAACGGTTACTGAACATGGTCTCATGGCTTCCACTTCCACTTCTGGTACTATCCTTTTTCCTTCTACTAATCTACGATCGAAAACCACATTCTTACTTTTCAAAAACATGTTCTTTCTTCTCTTCAACAATTTCTTGCACCTAATGATTGGATTATTGATAGTGGTGTGTCTAGTCACGTTTGTTCTGATTTAGCAATGTTTAGAGAATTAGTACCTGCTTCTAGTGTTACGGTTACTTTACCGAATGGTACTCGGGTTCCTATCACACACACATGCACCATATGCATTACCAAAACATTGATTTTACATAATGTTCTACATGTTCCTGATTTTAAATTTAATCTGATTAGCATAAGTTGTTTGGCTCAAAGTTTATTTTGTTATGCTCATTTCTTTCCCAATTGTTGTCTTATTCAGGAACTTTCTCAGGGCTTGATGGTTAGGAGGGGTAGACTCATCAATAATCTCTATATTCTTGAGACAGAAGCAAAGACCCTCTCACCATCTCTTCCTGCTGTTTGTTCTTTTTCTGCTACTGCATTATCTGATGGAGTTCTGTGGCATCATCGACTTGGACACCCATCTTCTGCAGTTTTACAAAGTTTAGTTAGTATAAATCCTTCTCTTAAGTCTATAGTCCCGA
Source organism: Camelina sativa (assembly GCF_030686135.1). Classification (NCBI taxonomy): domain Eukaryota; kingdom Viridiplantae; phylum Streptophyta; class Magnoliopsida; order Brassicales; family Brassicaceae; genus Camelina; species Camelina sativa. The sequence continues at coordinate 20,878,029 of NC_141886.1, read as the reverse complement.
GTGGTTCACCATGTCAAATATGTCCTTTAGCTAAACAGAAGAGATTAGCCTATGTTTCTAATAACAATTTAGCTTCACAACCTTTTGATTTAGTTCATTTAGATATTTGGGGTCCTTTTGGTACTGAGTCTGTTGAGGGTTTTCGGTATTTCCTTACTTTGGTTGATGATTGTACTCGTGTGACATGGCTTTATATGTTAAGAAATAAGAGTGATGTTTCTACAGTTTTTCCTACTTTTCTTAAAATGATTTCTACTCAATATAACTCAAAAATTAAAGTCATTCGCTCTGATAATGCTCCTGAACTTGCATTTACTGATATAGTTAACGAACAAGGCATGTTGCATCAATTTTCATGTGCTTATACACCTCAACAAAATTCGGTAGTAGAATGCAAACATCAACACTTGTTAAATATTGCTAGAGCTTTATTGTTTCAATCAAATATACCTTTGAAATACTGGAGTGATTCTGTAATGATTGATGTCTTCTTGATCAATAGGATGCCTTCACCTTTGTTAAAGAATAAGTCTCCTTATGTTTTGCATCAACTCCTTTACATGATAGGCATAAGTATTTTCCAAGATCAAAACCTTGCATTTTTCTCGGTTATCCATCTGGTTATAAAGGGTATAAGACCATGTCCAGTGGCATGACTTAATGGGTTGCTATAACAGTTTCTGGATCAAAAATAAATCAAAAAGGAAAAAACAAGCCCAAAAACATGAGAATCGTTGCTCAACTAAGCATCAGAAGAACGGTTGAAGCAACCCTACGTGGAAACTTCTGGTTGGTTGTCTTTTAAAATATAAAAGACCAATTTATTTTTTTCCGGGAAAACGGTCTATTCCCCCACAAACTTAGTTGCTTTATCGTATTCATACCCAAAACATTGAGTTGTGCTTAGAGCTACATGAACTTAACAAAAATTTGAATTTCCTACACGAACAATGCAAAACTGGTGAAAACCCACAAATCGATAAACGGTGTTACTGTTACGTTAACAAATGCTGACTAGGATGCTTCGTTTGCAGTTTTAGATGCCACGTAATATATCTATATCTAAAAGATGTCGTTTCAATTTTTAAAAAACACAAAAACCTGAGAAAAATGACTATATCTAGGCTCGAACCTGGGTCTTCCATACACTTGACCATATAAGGGGATATATTAAAAGTAACAAAAGCCTTTTCTCTTCGTTCTTTCTCTTCTCCAGTCTTTTCTGTGATCTCAGTACGAATATATGAAACTTTGTTCAATTTCTCGCCTTTTAACAGTTTTCTTTTTTTTTTACAATTTGATTTGATTCAACAGTTTCTCTTTTGATCGATTTCTTTTACCTTAGGCAGATTCGGAACCTTAAGAAGTTGGGTTGAGGACGGAAAAAAAAGATTTTTCAATTGATGGATTGATCTGATTTTTGGGTATCACATGAAGAAGCTCCGTCCGTCCGTCGTATTGCTCATGTTGAAGAGAATGCAAAAAAGATTTTTTTACGTAGTACAGAATATATATATATATATATATAAACGTCTCGGGTGGATAGATAAATATGTTGATTGGCTCAATTGGTTGTGTGTAATGTTATCTGTACAAGAGTGCCCAGGTTCGAATCCATGGAATAGAGATATTTTTGTCTCCGTTTTTTTTTCTTCTTAATTTCAAATAATTGAAACAACAGCGTTTCGTGATATTACATAGCATCCTAGTCATCATTTGTTAACAGAAAAGTAACGCCATTTATCGATTTGTGGGTTTTCACCAATTTTAGGTTGTTCGTGTAGGAAATTCAAATTTTTCTCAAATCCATGTAGGTATAAGCATAACTTAAAGTTTTGTGTACGAATACGATAACACAACTAAGTTTGTGGGGGGGGGGGGGGGGGTATATGCGGTTTTCCCTTTGTTTTCCTCGGCTGCAAATGGTTGCTTAAAATTGAAAGAATTGAAAATTTTAAGTTGAACAAAATTGGGCTGAATAATATTCAACCCATTCATCTCCAAAATAGTGGTTGAACAAGTTGAACATTTTTGCAGTAGGATTAGTTTATTTTTTCAACTTTTTAGGTTGAATGAGTTAAATAATTATTTTCAACTTCTTCAACATCTTCCATTCAAATGGTGAAATTTGGTTGAATAATTTTTTTCAACTCCTTCAACTTTTTCAATTGTGCAACCATTTGCACCCCTCATTTTTTTTTCCTTTTCCTGACTCTTTCTTTCCTCCCTCGACGAACAGATGAGAACAGATGAATCTCTTCTGATTCTTTAGTTTTCATAGATTTCAATCGATTCACCTTGATTTTTCCGGCATAAAGATGTAAGATCGTTTACTCTAAAAACGATTTCTGGTTCCAATCGTTATTAATCTCGATCTGACGTTTCGGATTTGACGGCAATTGATCTCCGATGGACTTACGGGGACGGCGAGAGGACGGGGAGGGGACGCGAAGGGGACGGCGAAGGGCATCGGCAAGGTTAGTTTTCTTTGTAACTGTTGTGAATCAGTCTAGATTCATTTGAGAGAAGTATATTGTTGGAGAGTTTTGAGTTTGTTGTTGATGCTTATATTGTTGATTCATGGCATTTTTTTTGTAGTACAATTGATGAGTGTGTTGTGTTACTTAATCTTAATCTTGTCCAGCTCTTGGCAGAAGATTTTGCTTTGAAGAGATTTAGTCTCACAAGAAAAGTGTGCACAAACTTAAGAGGATTGGAGATGTGCTCACAGTCGTTGTTGCTGCAGGTATATCACTTTCACAACTTTGTCAAAGCTCTATAAGTAGTCTCAGTAAGAGATTCACTAGGCACACTTGATCGTTTACTTAAGGCTCTGCTGTTTTGTTGTTTATGTAATAAAATGATGAACTTAATAATTGTTTTGCCTCTTCTTGAAGCCAGCAGGAACGAAGTAGCAAGATATAGAGAAGTTTGTGCAATTCAATCGCTTGGTACTTGGTACTTCAACAAACTGAGAGTCTAAGACTCATAACGAAAGAGGTTAGAAAATTAAAATCTCCTTTCTCTTTTGTGCGGGAACAATTTTGACTGCATACCCATTATACTTGTGTGAATATCAAAAGCAAACAAATCTTTACTCTTTAGAAACACAAAAAGAACCGATCTTCTTTTTCAGGCTGTTCCAACTGCAAAGGGCCAACCTTTGGCTGATGAGTATGGAATCAATTTCTTTGAGACGGTAAGCTAGAAAAAAAACTTGTCTACTGTTTTCATTAACTATCGTCTGAGATTACTGATGTGACTACAAAATGTTGCAGAGTGCAAAAACAAACCTAAATGCAGAGGTAAGAACTGCAGGAATCTAGTACAATTACTCGCTCTTCATACCCTTATACTGACATTATACCTGAATGTTGTGTTGTTTTTATTCTGAAGTTGTATTACCTGAGGTGACTGGATCGTATGGTATGTCTGTGAAAATGATTGGTTATTGAAACATGCTTTCTAGTGTGGTGATGATGGAATGATATGATATGATGATGGATGCAAGGTGTTTCAATTACCCTTATGTAGTTGTAGCATAAAGGATGTCAAACCATAATGAGTGTGATGCAAGCAATCAGGATGTGAACACTTATCTAAGTTAAGCCAAATATGAAGGATGTTTGTCACTAACAACCTAATGATGATTATGAAATGCAGAATGTAAAGCTACTAAAACAGGATACTAAATGCAAAGTAAACAGAATGATCAAAGCAGTAATGAAATGAAACAGGAACATGAACTATAGTAAAGCAAAACAAGTAATAACACAAGATTAACAGGAACTAAATGAAATGCAACAGGAAAAGCAACTAAAATGAAACAGGGAATGAAACAGAAAGATGCAGAACATAAAACAGGAACTCTAGAATGAGCTCGAGCAAGCACTCGATCGGATGCTCTATCGAGTGGATGGTCGAGTTGATGAACGAATATCAGAAACAGAGCAAATATTGAAACAGAGCAAACAACAATCAATTAACAGGATTTAAAACAAGGAAATCAATAATCAAATAAAGGTCTTAAGGATGGATTCAGGGGATGAACTCAAGCTATGGTTATCTAAATTGGTCAACAAACCTCAATCAACAATGAGCTATCTCTAGACAATGATCTTCTAATACATGTTAATCCATTCTCATGACAATAACAATCAAGCCAAGATACTTTTTAGACCTAGCTCTCACTAGCTATTACATATCAAAGCAGGTATTAAACAACCAGATCATCAATGTCAAAAATCATAGTAAACATCTAATCTCTTAGCATGCTTCATGATAATCTCTAGTATTAGCCTTATCTAACAACTTAGACATTGGTATGATGCTCAGAAGCTTAAGATCTACCCTTACCCTCTCAGTATTAGAATAGCATAGAGCATATCTAACCGAGAAGAGATATTAAGCAATCAATCTTGATCAATCCAAACAACCATAACCATTATCCACCAATCCATCCTCAAGATCCTAAGCCACTACTCACAATCACAAAACATGATGAACAAAATCATAAACCCAGAAATCAATGAAACTTGCATTATTAGATAGATGAGATGAAGATCTACAATATTGAAGTCAAATTCTCAATACTTAGAAAGTTATGAAACCAACAAGTATCAAAGATTTCTTGTTTTTCTACAAAAGTGGCTAGAGAATCTTTGCAAAGAAGTGCAAAAAGTAGATAATTCTCAAAAGGGTAAATACTAGGTCTAGAATTGTACTCTAAAAAAGTCTATCTCTTGGTGGCTGCAGGGTACAAGGCCTTTTATAGGAAAAAGAAGGGAAGCCCTAAAAATGCTAAAAGACAAAATAGGTGGGCAGCTCGGTCAACTCGACCAGGTGCTCGGTGAGGGCTGGTCGAGTGGCCTCTTCTTCTGCTTCTCCCATCCGGTCGAGTCCTTCTCCGCACACGGTCGAGTGTTTGGTCGAGTGGGTGGTCGAGTGGACTTCCGGACCTTGATTCTTCAGCTCCAAATCCCTTGTTTCCTTCTCTTGACAGCTCCAATCTTCTTCAGCTTCACTTCCATGCTCCTTAGGATCCAAAATCACCTGTTTATGCAAGAAACTATGCAAATGCAATGCAAATCTACTCTAATACATAAACAGTTCTAAAGCTATACATTAATGGACAAATGAGATAGAAAATCATGCAAAAGATGTGAATATGCTAAGGGAAAACAGGGTAAAATATATGAACATCAACACCTCCAAACTTAGTCTTTGCTTGCCCTCAAGCAAATGAAAAAGACATAAGAAGGTAGGTGAAGTTTGAAAGTGGGATCTCAGCTCCTAAAGCTTGTTAATAAACTAGCTAGAATCAATGTCCAAGTTACTAGTACTATGATGCAAGTTGAATGAGTTGTACTTAAAGATTTTAGACAAGCCTATCACAACCTTTACTGATTTGAGCCTTAGATATCCACATGCATTCAAATCAACCATTTCCTTTAACATTCATTAAGCAAGAACATGAATCAACTTATGCAATGCTTAAACTCATTTGGCTTGGTAATAAAGGCTTAGAGACAATGATGGTCTCTCTTTCGAGTGGGGCTTATCAATATCAAGGTTCTCTCATAAAAATGGATTGAGCTTTAGAAGAATGCTAAAGGTAAGAACACTTAGACACATACAAGAACAAAACCTTGTCTACCCAAAAGTAACCAAAGTGTTTGACCCTATCATTCTAAACCCAAATCATCCTAGTTCTACCCTTTGTCTTCTTCTCTTCTCAAATACCCTTTTCTCTTTTGTTTTTAAGCCTTAGGAGAGGTTTCTTATTTGAATCAACTAGTGGAATGGGGATTTCTTTCTTATTGCTATGGTTCCCTTTTTCTTTTCATTTCTTAAGACATAAAAGCTTTTTGCTAGTCTCTTCTTTTCTTTCTTTCTTCTCTTTGATTAGAACCATCTTTAACAATCTCATACTTCTCATTCTTTCACTAGAGCTTAAATTTACTTAAACACATTCCCCTCCTAAAGACTATAACATTTTATTTCTTTCTTTCTCTTTTCTTTTTCTTTTTCAAAACAACCAAGTCTCAAACCCAACAATTAAACCACCTAGTCCTATCTAGTTTGAAAACTGCGAACTAGAACTACACAAGGCAATACTCTTGTCAGCTCAAACTCTAACATTTTCTACAAGCTCAATCCCAAAAAGGCCTTACACACACAAGAATAAACATGGCTTGAAAGAAGAGTTGGTTAAGGGTATTGGAAACTGATCGAAGATCAAATCAGCTACTTGGATCAACAAGAGTGGTAAAAAGGAGAAAGATGATCCAAATATGTATATGGTATCCATGAGTTTAAAGCAATGCACAAATTGATAATTAAAAGTCAATATTAGGTTCTTATAAATAGGAAATGGTATCAAATCACAACATGCTTCAATTTAGACCAAATACAATGCAGGAATTCAAGAGTTGATTCAACCTTATGCTTCTAACCACTCAACTAGCATCAAAGTACTATTAACTTGGGCATTGATCCTAGTTTAGTGAATTTAAACAAGCTAACAAGGCAAAACTCATCATAGATCTCTAATGCAGATATGAAACAGTCCTAAATGAAACATGCTAAACAAGTGCTAATATGCAATGCAAGCTACATGAACACTCTGTTTTTGTAAAGATTTTTGCAAAAAATTTCAAATTTTTAGGTTTTTTCTATGCCTTAAATGAAATGCAAGTACTAACATGATTATGCTAAAATTTTGAAATAAGAAAACAAAACACAGCATCAAATACGATCTCAAACCCTCCCCCAAACTTAAATTACACAGTCCCTTGTGTAAGATAAATTTGTAAGAGGATTCAAGACTTAAAACAAAACAAAACTAGAGATGCAATGGTATTTATAATGAAAAGGTGATGTTGTTACCTCATGGATTGTGGAAGAAGCTGTCCACATCCTCATTCATGCTTTCATAGGTGTGATGGGAGTCTTATGGTTGACTTGGAGGTGGAGAAGGAGGCAACTCGGCTATGGCCATCGATTGGTACTCGGTCGAGTGCCCGGTCGAGTGGGTCGGTCGATTCGGCTTGCGATCCTTCCTTTCTTCTTTTGTTTAGAGTCTCTTGCCTTTCTGATCATGAAAACATCAAAACAAAATCAAAATACCAAAAATCCTAAGCAATATATACAGAGATACCTTAGGGACTTCCTCCCTAGTGAGCTTGTTTAAAGTCACTAAGCTTGACTTTTGATGCTTTTTCAGGCTTGGTTTAAAGACCAAGGAGGTGATGAAATCCCCCCTGGTTCTACTTGATAAACTTGGTGTTGTTTCTTGATCACTACCTCCTTAACACTTGAACTTTGTTTCTTCTTAAACTTGAGTCTTGGTCTTGCCTTCTTCAAAGACCTTTTGTTGAGCTGAACTTGAAGATCCTTCACTAAACCAGCTAACACTTAAACTGAACCCTTTAGTTTTTGGACAGTCTCGGCTTGGGCTGAACCTTTAATCATAGGGTCCTCTCCATCCTCAAAAACTTCACAACTAGTTTTTTTCTTTACCACAAAGTGTTGACCTTCAATAGTAGGGTGATGTGTTGAATTATTGATGTCAAACTTCATAGTGAAGTCTTTAGCAAGGTGGAGCTTGATGGTTCCCATCTTAATATCAATTACAGCCCCAGCTGTGGCTAAGAATGGTCTCCCCAAGATGAGAGGGTCTTCTGGCTCTTGGTCCATGTTCATGATCACAAAATCAGTTGGGATTCTAGCATTCCCTATCTTGACTGGAAAATCTTCAATTACTCCAAGCACATCCCTCTTGGATCCATCTGCTAGGACAATATAGAGATTGCAGGGTTTAAAATGTTCATATCCCAACTTCTCAGCCACTGAGTATGACATTAAGCTCACTGAAGCTCCTAGGTCACATAGACACTTGTTGAAGTGCATATAGCTGATGGAGCAAGGTAGGTTAAATGAACCTAGATCTTCAAGTTTTGTTGGGATAATAGCTTTCCCAATCTCTTTCAAATCCTTCATGTCTTGATCTTGAGCCTTCTGCTTGGATAATTCAAGAAGCATGTCCTTGAGGACAGGATGTTGAGCATATTTTTCCAAGGGAGGTCCTCTCTCTTCCTCTTTCTTCTCAATGACAACCTCTTGTTGTATGGCCATCACTTCCTTCTTTTCAATCACTTCCTCTTGTTGCAAAGCCATCATTTCTCTTTTTCAATAATTTCCCTTAGTTCCTTTAGCTTTTGTGCTTTGAAACGTCCTGGGAATGGTAGAGGTAGTTTGTAAGCAGGAGGAATGTATCTAGCAGGCGTAACAGCTTCTGTGTCTTCAACTCGATCGGTCACTCGGTCATGTACTCGATCGTGTGTGTGGTCGAGCACCTGGTCGAGTGGTTTCTCTGCTTCAGTCTGCTGAGTAAAACCTTCACTTTGGGCTTCAATTAGTGACGAATCCTCCCCACCTTGAACCTCACTGTCCTCAGTGACAACTTCTTCATAGAAGTGAATCGCTTTAGCTGTAAACTCCCTTGGGTTTTGAATAGCTGGTCCAAGAAGTTGGTTTGGCTTAGGAGCTGAAGTGGAATCAATGTTGCTCTCCATGTACTTGACCTTAGAGGTCAGACTCTCAAGCTTGTTACTCGGGTCATTAGAATAAGAATTCAACTTTTGGGTTAGCTCAGCAAACTGCCTTGCTTCCTCAATCTGTTTATTGGCTTGCCCAAGCAACATTTGTTGCATCATAGCTCTTAAGTCAAGTGCTTGGCCTTGGTAGGTCTGAAACCCTGGAGGGGGACACAATTGAATCTGGAAACCTGGTTGCTGGTGCATGGGTACATAATGGAACATACTGCTTTGAAACATGATTACTAACTCGAACTGACACTCGGTCGAGCACTAGCTCGAGTTGAAGGTCGAGTCGTCTGAGATGAGAAGTCTATTTGAATCCAGGTTGTGGCTCGATCAGGTACTCGAACAGAACACGGTCGAGTGGTAGCTCGAGTTGTATGTCGAGTTGGTACCTGAGACTCAAAAGAACCAAGCAGATGAAGAATTCGAATCAGTAATGGTTAAAGGAGAAATAGAACTTAATCTTAGACTTGTATAAATCCTAAATGTCATAAACAAACACTCAAACAGGCAACAACGCCAAATTGAAACATGCTTTCTAGTGTGGTGATGATTGAATGATATGATATGATGATGGATGCAAGGTGTTTCAATTACCCTTATGTAGTTGTAGCATAAAGGATTTCAAACCATAATGAGTGTGATGCAAGCAATCAGGATGTGAACACTTATCTAAGTTAAGCCAAATATGAAGGATGTTTGTCACTAACAACATAATGATGATTATGAAATGCAGAATGTAAAGCTACTAAAACAGGATACTAAATGCAAAGTAAACAGAATGATCAAAGCAGTAATGAAATGAAACAGGAACAGGAACTATAGTAAAGCAAAACAAGTAATAACACAAGATTAACAGGAACTAAATGAAATGCAACAGGAAAAGCAACTAAAATGAAACAGGGAATGAAACAGAAAGATGCAGAACATAAAACAGGAACTCTAGAATGAGCTCGAGCAAGCACTCGATCGGATGCTCTATCGAGTGGATGGTCGAGTTGATGAACGAATATCAGAAACAGAGCAAATATTGAAACAGAGCAAACAACAATCAATTAACAGGATTTAAAACAGGGAAATCAATAATCAAAGAAAGGTCTTAAGGATGGATTCAGGGGATGGACTCAAGCTATGGTTATCTAAATTGGTCAACAAACCTCAATCAACAATGAGCTATCTCTAGACAATGATCTTCTAATACATGTTAATTCATTCTCATGACAATAACAATCAAGCCAAGATACTTTTTAGACCTAGCTCTCACTAGCTATTACATATCAAAGCAGGTATTAAACAACCAGATCATCAATGTCAAAAATCATAGTACACATCTAATCTCTTAGCATGCTTCATGATAATCTCTAGTATTAGCCTTATCTAACAACTTAGACATTGGTATGATGCTCAGAAGCTTAAGATCTACCCTTACCCTCTCAGTATTAGAATAGCATAGAGCATATCTAACCAAGAAGAGATATTAAGCAATCAATCTTGATCAATCCAAACAACCATAACCTTTATCCACCCTAATCCATCCTCAAGATCCTAAGCCACTACTCACAATCACAAAACATAATGAACAAAGTCAAATTAGATAGATGAGATGAAGATCTACAATATTGAAGTCAAATTCTCAATACTTAGAAAGTTATGAAACCAACAAGTATCAAAGATTTCTTGTTTTTCTACAAAAGTGGCTAGAGAATCTAAGCAAAGAAGTGCAAAAAGTAGATAATTCCCAAAAGGGTAAATACTAGGTCTAGAATTGTACTCTAAAAAAGTCTCTCTCTTGGTGGCTGCAGGGTACAAGGCCTTTTATAGGAAAAGGAAGGGAAGCCCTAAAAATGCTAAAAGACAAAATAGGTGGGCGGCTCGGTCAACTCGACCAGGTGCTCGGTCGAGTGCTGGTAGAGTGGCATCTTCTTCTGCTTCTCCCATCCGGTCGAGTCCTTCTCCGCACACGGTCGAGTGTTTGGTCGAGTGGGTGGTCGAGTGGACTTCCGGACCTTGATTCTTCAGCTCCAAATCTCTTGTTTCCTTCTCTTGACAGCTCCAATATTCTTCATCTTCACTTCCATGCTCCTTAGGATCCAAAATCACCTGTTTATGCAAGAAACTATGCAAATGCAATGCAAATCTACTCTAATGCATAAACAGTTCTAAAGCTACACATTAATGGACAAATGAGATAGAAAATCATGCAAAAGATGTGAATATGCTAAGGGAAAACAAGGTAAAATATATGAACATCAGTTATATTTGGTGTAAATTTGTTCCGTTCACCTGTTCATGAAGTTCTTTTTCTGTCTGCAGGAAATATCAAAAGGATCTGTGAAAACTTTATTTGGGGATCGTCTCTCAGTACATGGAAAATGTCGCATTGAAGATCAATGTAAAGCTTTAGTCATCTATGCTTCTTATTGTCCATGCTCTAAGTTGTTTCCAACATAAGCAAACCCTTCTTTCGTCACTGAGCCTTTTGGTCAGCCAAGTGACTGTCTTCAACTGAAGAACATGTTCGATCCTGCTGGCTCTTTTCTAAGTATGCCTTTGTAATGTTTGTCTCACAGTTTTAAGGCAGTGAATGTTTTAATAATTGAGAAACCTTCATAGGTTTCTCTAGTGGAATGATGAATTTTGTTGAAGTACTTAGTGAGTTACTTAGATTAGTTTATTATAAATAATATGATTAATTTATTTTTGGAGCAACCCATTGGCCATGCTCTAAGATTTTAGATATGGAGTCTCATTCAATATCTGTCTCTCGTAATGTCATTTTTCAAGAAAATGTTTTTCCTTTTAAGACATCAGAATTGTTATCTCAAGCGGTTGATATGTTTCCTAATAGTATATTACCATTGCCTCACCATTACACTTTGTTGATTCTCTGCATTCGCTTAGTGATGTTGATATTGATATCCCTGATGAATTTGATGCATCACATACATCTGCATCTGACACTGCACACTTGGACCCTGGTACAATTCGTGTAGCTAATCCTATCGTATCACGGTATACAGTTTCTTCTTCTCTTTCTGTTGCTAGGCCTAAGCGAACTGTAAAGACTCCCTCCTATCTTTCTGAATATCATTGTGCCCTTGTTCCTTATATTTCTGCAGATCCTCCTTTACTTCTTCAATCACTAGAATAAGCCATTTCTTCTAAACCTCATACTACACCTTAATCTCTTTCTTCGGTTGTTTCATATGATCGCTTTACTCCTCTTTCTCAATCTTATATTTTCACATACAGTCTTGAGACTGAACCTAAAACCTTTGCTCAAGCCATGAAATCAGTAAAGTGGACCAATGCAGCTGGTGAAGAGCTTCATGCTCTCGAGATTGCTCACACTTGGGATGTTACGTCTCTCCCACCAGGTAAAAATGTTGTTGGTTGTAAGTGGGTATTTACTATTAAGTATAACCCTGATGGTACAGTTGAACGGTATAAAGCCAGACTCGTGACACAAGGGTTCACACAACAGGAAGGTTTGGATTTTATGGAGACATTCTCCTAGTGGCTAAACTAACGAGTGTGAAATTTTTATTTGGTGTTGCTGCTAAACAAGGATGGAGTTTGACACAAATGGATGTGTCTAATGCTTTTCTCCATGGTTACTTAGAGGAAGAGATCTACATGAGTCTGCCTCAGGGATATACTACTCCACCAAATGTTGTTTTGCCACCTAATCCGGTTTGTCGACTTCAAAAGTCTCTTTATGGCTTGAAACAAGCTTCTTGACAGTGTTACAAGCGACTGTCTTCTATTTTCTTTGGCGCAAACCTCGTTCAGTCTCCTGCTGATAATACTCTCTTTGTCAAAGACATACCAGGTTCTTTTATTGCAGCATTGGTGTATGTCGATGATATACTCATTGCTAGTAATGATGACAATGCCATGGAGAGCTTGAAAGCATTGCTGCGGTCAGAATTCAAAATCAAGGATCTTGGACCAGCTAGATTCTTTCTTGGCTTGGAGATATCTCGTTCTTCAATCAGTATTTCGGTATGTCAACGGAAGTATGCCCAGAACCTGTTAGAGGATGCAGGAGTACTCGGTTTTAAACCAAGTCCTGTTCCTATGGATCCAAGTTTGCATCTTACGGCTACGAGGGGAACACCTCTGCCTAATCCTTGTTCTTATAGAGAACTTATAGGTCGACTTCTTTATCTCACCATCACCAGGCCGGATATCACCTTTGCTGTTCATCAGCTCAGTCAGTTCATCTCTGCACCTTCTGATATTCACCTTCAAGTGGCTCATAAAGTCCTCAAGTATATCAAAGCTAATCATGGCCAAGGCTTGATGTATTCTGCTGATTCGGACCTGAACTTGAATGTTTTCTGTGATGGTGACTGGGCGAACTATAAGGATACTCGACGCTCTATTACTGGTTATTGTGTATATCTTGGTAACTCTCTTATCTCATGGAGGTCCAAGAAGCAAGGTGATGTGAGCACCGGACCAGAGACGTGGCCAGGAACACTCGCACCAGACCCGGACACCAACGAAACACTTTTATCACCCGTAGGATAACTCGGAGCCAGCATGCCTAGGACCACTTCCGGTGCAACCACGCGGAGCAAGAGCTCATCCAGGGCTTCCAAGCAAAGGATCAATCACTTCGGCCAAGCCTTCATCCAAGAAGACCAAGAGTTCGACTCGACCAAGGAAATCATCGACGAGACCATCCGTACGACCTTCATCCTTACCCAGGATGAGGGCGCCAAAGACGGTAGGATCATGACTCATACTCTTTTTCTTACTTCGGGTTTTTCCCATGAGGTTTACCGGAGAAGGTTTTAACGAGGCGACAAGTCCTACCGCACAACATCGCGTTTAACCCAAGGACGCATGCAACGCCGCGTTTAACATCGGTAACGTGGCAACCCACACTCGGCCTAACGACGCGGCCTTTCTTTTCTGTCCTTTTCCTTTAAACTCTGCGTTTTAAACTTTTCTATAGTCTTCCCTTATGAACGTTGGAATAGTGTGACGTGTGTGGCCTTGTTTAAACAACATAGAGGGCGAAGTGTTCACCTTCTGTGGAGACGCGTCAAGGGCACACATGTGCGGACCATAGCGAGTCCGCGTGTCCCTAGTCCCCTCTAAACCTTATAGTATTTAAACTCCCAACGCCCCTTGCTTAGACTCTTTAGACTTGAATGAAATCATAATTTCCTAAAGAGAGAATCTTTGTTTCTTGTCTCAAATCTCTTTCTCGCAACATAGTCCGGGACTAGGCTTGAAAGAAACCCTAGAAGGATAGATCCGGGATCGCTCTTCTTCTAGTCGGCGTACGACGCTCACTACCGCTCGTGTACAATGTCGGTTCAATCCATACCACCATCACCACACGACGTCCGATTCCGATCGTTAGTTGTGTTCCACTTCGACTTCATTATTCTCTAGTGAACCGAGGTCGAGTTTCTTACTCGGTTCGCTAGCCGCCGTCCGATATCCCTGGCACGTCTGTCTGCTATGGCGTTCAGCCGTCCGTAACATCGTTTTCATACCCCTTTCCATTCTAATTCGTATTCTACTCGTCCATTCAACCCCAAATCTCGTCTCCATCACCGATCCTCACTCTACTCTAATTCCACCTCCCTTTGTCCGAACAAAGTACCTGCCTTTCCGTCCGTCCAATGACGTAGAACTCCGTCCGAGCCTTCAGGCCGTCCGGCGTTCACATCACAAGGTGTCACTAGTAGAAGCAGTACAGAATCCGAAGATCGCAGTATGGCTCAGGCGACTTGTGAAACTATTTGGTTACAGCAGTTGTTCAAGGATCTCCATCTTCCTGTTACAGGTCCTGCCAAAATGTATTGTGACAACAAGTCGGCTCTGCATATTGGTATGAATCCCGTTTTTCACGAGAGGACGAAACATATAGAAATTGATTGTCACACAGTCCGCGATCAGATCAAGGCTGGTACACTCAAGGTTTTCCACGTTCCTTCGGAGAATCAACATGCTGACATTCTTACCAAACCCCTTCATCCAGGTTCTTTTTATGGATTGCTTTCTAAGATGTCATTATCAAGCTTGTATCTTCCAAACGAGACATCTTTGAAGCTACAGACTTGAGAGGGGCGTATTAGGATACATGAGGATTGGTTATTGATTGGTTCACAACCGGTTAACCCTGGTACAATTAGTTTGGTTAATATGTTAGTATATAAGGAGATGTGGATTAACAGATAAGATTAAGTTTTGTAATATTCACATTATTTTCTGGTTAAGAGAGTTTGTTAGAACCGTTGATGGTTCTCTTCTTCTTCTTCTTCTCCAATATGTTTTCCGGTGAATCGAATTCTTAATAGGAAGTAGCAGCAACGCTCAGGGAGAGGAAGGGAGACAAGAGAGTAAAGATAGACCCACGAGAAAATGGTTCAACTGGAACCTCAATGGATCTGATTAAGCTTATTTGATCTCCGAAGGTGGGCCGGGTTTGTTCTTACCCCGGTACCTCGAATCTCAACTGGCTCATAAATTTTTTTCATTTGTTTATGTTGTGGTTCTCTAAGGTAAAAAATATGTTCATCGGAATGATCTTAAGAGAGAAAGATCGATAAGCTCTTTTATTGCAAAATTTTTGTTGTGGTCACAGGAAAGTGTTTCATTTGGGTGTTTAAGCTCAGTTTCACTCTTTATTAGGGCTACTCTTTATGATATATGCAACATTTGATTCATTGCAACTTTTAAGTAGCCTATTCACTTTGGGCCATATGTTGGTTACTGGTTAGAAAAGTAAGTTTGAATTCTTGTAGCATCGGGCCCTCAACTAGAACATTTGGACAAGTTAAGAATAAATTTCCAAAACAAAAGCTACAATTAAAGACATAGGATTGATCGTGAAATATTCATTTCATTCGATACAAAAAAAAAATAGAAGAAATGATGTATTATTAGTTTAGTATACATTATGTCTAATAGAGAGGAAAAAGTCGAAGTAAATATGTTTGATATGATTCTCAAACTTTAGTCTTTATGCGTATGCTAGAAGGTACTTGCTCTTTTCTTAATCAAAGTATTTATTTCCATTTTTAAAGTGATTGAAATGTCAAATGACTAGATTTCAACTAAACATCGTCAATAAGTAGTAAGGATGTCAAATTATATAAAAATCAACGCACAAAGTAGAATGATTATTGGGTTATGTTAATATTATTATAAATTTTCAAAAGATCGACTAATAAAAACGATAGACCTGTTTTGACTTTTTGAAGCTTTGGACTAAACAAAAATTAATGTAGTTACAAAGTATAATAGGAGAGAATAATTTAAAATAATTGTAACTGACTACCTGGTAATGTTTAAATGGCTAAAAACTTAAAACCATATAAACTAAAACAAACTAAGTATTTGAAAAAAACAACAAATCTTGTATTCTTTTTGTATCATAAAACGCAAGACTTGGGTAACTTTTTGCTTCAATTTTTTTATATTTTTAACCACTCGGTAGCATTTTCAAAACTACCAAATCTCGTATTACGTCAAATTTATTGCACATGACTGTTTAGTACGATAGGTTATCCACGAAAACTGTATATAGTATAAGCAAAAGTAAAACTGTTTAGTACGAATCAAAATCCCAAACCATTACCAACGACGTACATAGAAATTTTATTATTATTTTATGAAGGTAAATAAACTCAAAACTATAAAATCTAAAATGATTAACAATTACTACAAGAGTACAAGACATGATGAACTCGATGAAAATAATAACATAGGAGAGCGACCAAGCATCTTCGCACTGCACTGACACAATTCACGCAACTAGTGACCCAAGGTCCCAAACCACATGATTTCAGAATATAAAAGTAATTCAATAATTTGTGCCGGCGGCTAACGAAATGGCTATTGGTCAGATTCATGGTACTAATCAATAACTTGCACTAGATATGTTTTGCTTCTGATGTTTGGGATCATAATTAACTTATTTAAAAGAGAAAATTATGAGTTTGTTTTTTAATAGTTTACGCAGTAAGCCAGTAACTACAAATCCTGCCATAAAATAAAAAAAGAACAACAAAATATTGTAATCACTTTTTAAGTGATAAAATCAGTCTGACATACACTTGTGACTTGTTTACCTCTTCATCTTACGCAAAACCTAAGAAAATTCTTTTAAAAAAGTCTTAAAGAAATGTATATCAGCTTTCCATGGTTGCTTCCTCGATGTGAGGCATAAAATGTGGCTGTTTATTTTTAAAATATGTGTGGCTGCTTATATCTGGAAATCACGGATCAATATGGCACCGTCTTTGCAAGGCAACTATAGTGATCATTCGAATTGTTTATATATATACTAGCAAATGCTAAAGCACATGCACCACGGCTTTATCAGAGAACATTGCAGAAATGTGTAGTAAAGTGACTTAGATCATATGATTAATAAAACCAGTATTATTGTTCGACTTCGTATTAGATCTATAAACTGGAGTATTTGCATGACCAAAACATATGATTTAGTGATTTGTATTAGTATCACTATCTCTATCTAACATGCATTATGCATAGTGTTTTTCTAAAAAAGGCTGGAGCAATGTATTGCATATAATGTTTTATACGAAATCATATATTTTTAAGTTCTTAAATATGTGTATGAACTCAATTCTAGGTTTTGTTTCAGGTCAAATTATTTGAAAATTTTAAATATTTACAGAAATTTTAATATAGTCTAAAACATTTATGCTTTTCATTCAGTAGCTAATTATCCCCTCCATTTTGTCACATATTTAAAAACTTATAAAAATTCACTTTTAACCTTCATCAATACACAACATCAAATTTATTCATTGTTTAATACATTAAAAAAATAAGGAGAAAAATACAAAACTATTGTAAAATATAGTTATCTTGAAAATATAAAACAATATTTATTGTGAAACGAATCTGAAATTTTAAAAAGAAACTTAATTTAAAGTAAAGGTACTAGTAAGTAGCAACATGCATTAAGAGTCAAAATGTATGTGTGTTAATGCAACCACTTGACGTGTCCCACTTGGATTAATTTGTAACCCTAAAGCACTTCTGCTTTAAGAAAAGGAGAAAATAAGTGTAATTAAAGATTTAATTAGTTCGATTAGGTGGTCACTTGGAGTTCATAATGGGACTTTGTGATGAATCATCACACCCCACCATCTTTGTCTGGCTTAAGGAAAAGAAAAATATGCTTTGGAGATATCCGTTAAAGGAGATTTGGACTTGAAAAACCAAATGTCTAATTTTGGTTTTTTTCTTTTTCTTTTCGAAAACTGAAAAGTCGAGTCTTCCTGATGTGTGGGTTATAGAATAAACTAATCGCATTTGTGAACCAAAAGCCACATTATATTTTTATAATTACCCCTTTTGTGGGAGCGACTTTATTTTAAATGCATTAATTTAGTTTATTATAAACCCCATTGGTTGAATTATCGCTGCTAATCAAAATTTAGTGGGCCATAATTAGATCTTGGAGATCTTATAATGATAAAATATATAACATCATTTCTATCAAAAATTGATAGACATGACATTGGTACCTAAATGGTGCTAGACAAGAGCATCGAGAGATAGACAGCTGGTAGTTCAATTCGTCAAGTAATATCACTTTTGCCGGGACATATAAATTGGAAGAAGAGTTAACTAACGTAAAAGTCGAGATGAATTATGAGTTTTAATTAAAGAGATTAAACACCACTATATTCAGATTGTCAAACTTATGGGCTATTGGTTGTCATCACCACGAGTTGGGATGTCGCCATTTGTTTTGGAAAATTCTGTTTAACCCATTATTAGTCATGTGGTAGTATTTTTCAATGGAATATTTCAGAATTGCATGAAAGGTTCTGGAATGAAATTTTGTTTATCGAAGTAACATGACTTTCATATAAGATTGTTTCATTTGCTCTGGTCATATTTTTTTTTGCAAAATGGTGAATTAAAGATCACAACGGCAAAACATGAAACACAGCTTCAAAAAACATTTATAATTAAAAAATCATTTTTTTTTCAAATTATAAAATCATTTCAAAGTTCGTTGCTATGTGGTTTATCTATTTAAACCATTATAATTTTTATCTAAATTTTTTAAAATATGGTCGTCACATAAAAATTAAATATAAGTCTATTTGAATTATATTTTCGTTAGTATGTGAGTTACCCACCACAGACAAAAAAAAAACAAAAAAAAAAAACAAAAACAAAAACAAAGCAAAAAATATATTTAAATTTTGTTATACTCTTTCACATGGGATATTTATTAAAATGGAGTTTTTGTGGGCTAAATATTTGAGATTGGGTACTCTAGTCCGGACTCTTGAATTTGGACCTTTTTTGTTAAACAAAATTTCTTTTTTGCCCTTCTATCTTCTCCTTCGTTCTCTTCACCCGGCAAACAACAACCACCACTTTTTTTTCTGCGCCGATGACAATCCTTCTTTCTTCTTCCAACCATACCTTCAAAATCATGGTTTCTCATCTTCCTGCTTCATCAACACTATCTCCGTCACTTTGACACCAAATTTGTTGGCCTCCAAGATACAAAGGTCCTAACACATCTTCAAACCAATGGATTTAATCTATTTCTTTTTGGTTGAAGAAAACTAAATCCCAAA
Organism: Camelina sativa; assembly: GCF_030686135.1. Lineage (NCBI taxonomy): Eukaryota > Viridiplantae > Streptophyta > Magnoliopsida > Brassicales > Brassicaceae > Camelina > Camelina sativa. Next base: position 20,858,822 of record NC_141886.1, on the reverse strand, counting down.
GAGATAATATCTAGTAAACCCAAGGGATCAATCATAAACATTGATCAAATCAAACTTCTCCTCTAATTTTCCATTAATCAAAGGAGATAGAAATAATTGGGTGGGTTTTTTACCAATCGGAATAGACGGCGCCCAGATACAACTGAGAGATATCTATTAATCTCTCACAGATCCAAAGAGTTTCATCTTCCAAATCATAGATTAAGTCAAGGGAAAAAAAATTGGTTCAGAAAAGAGAGAAAATCGTGAGAGAGAGAAAATCGTGAGAGAGAAGAGAGAATGGTGAGAGAGAAGAGGGGCAATTTTGTCATTTTTGGGTAAAATAAATACCTATTTCTGTAAATCCGGATAATAAATTAAGAAAAAAGGCTTATATCTGTAATTGATCCCTCTTTCACATGGATTAATGTTTCTTCTTTTTCTTTTCAATCGAATCATCAAAACACTGTCTGATATCCAAGAAGAATAGAAAATACTTACATCTCATATTTTTGTTTTAAACTGTTATTCATAGATTCATATAAAAAAAAAGTGGTGTTGCATATACAAAGATAGGTTTCTCTTGGGCACGAATATCGAAGCTTTCTCTTTACTAAAGATTTCCGACCCCGGCGCCGCTCTAGCTCGTCGGCGTCGGACCACCTCCTTCACTGTGCTAGTTTTTTCGTTTCTCCTTCTTTTAATTCTCTTGTTATGTCTTTTTCCCTTTTTTTAAAACTGGTTTCAACCTTACTTAACCCTACAAGCTTCAAAATCTCAATTACCTGTGAAGGAAAGATCTGGAATCCGGTGAATCCCCTTTTTCTTTATCTGTTGGTATCATCCCTGATGGCGGATGCAAAGAGCAAAGATCTGTTTCTGTTTCTTTTCAAAACCGGTTTCCTCCATGGGATCTTTCTCCCTTCCGCATCCCATCCTCATAGCCCTACTTTGTTGTTGTCCTGTTCACCGGAGATGTAGAGCTCTCTGCAAATCTTGAAACCATCTCTGGCCAGCCGCCGCACCACCAAATTACCATGGCCACCCACACTTGGTTTTAAAAAGCGCGCATGTGGCGCGCCATGGCGCGTTGCGCACTGCTGTGAGGAGATGAGGGAAACAGGACACTATGGCAAGGCGATATCCATGATGCGAGCGAAACGATGAGCCATAGCCGATGCGACCATTGCGTATGGCGAGCGCAACATGGTTTATGGCAAAGGTAAAAAATCATTCTGTAATATAGTAGTTTACTTATAAATCAAACGTATATTTGATTTTCTGAATAATATCTTTCATTATTGATTTTATGTAATCAAAAATCTTTGATTTGATCATTTTTTTCACCCATTATATATACGAAAACCCTAATTTATTTAGTCTCCTCATCTCTTTCATTCACGAGTCCTAAACGTGAAGACGTCAATCAGCTTTACTACACGTCTACAACTACTGCAAAAGGTAATCATCTACTAATCGAAACTGTTGTATACTTGTATTGGTGGAGGAGAGCTCTTTCAAGATACTATTTTGGATCGTGATGACTATGAGTTTGAGAATACTCAATTCGATTAGAGCCTTAGTGGTTTACTGGGTTTAAGAACTATCTCTGTTTTTTTTTTGTTTTAACTTTCTTAGTTTCTTTTGAGATGGATTGGATTGTTTTATGCTAGTTTATTCTAAAGTTTTAATAAGTTTCAGCAGAAAACCTCTTATTTTCTTTCTTTTAAACACCAAGTGCCTCATATCCATGTTGCGATGCACCGCATGCGCCATGGTGTATGGCACATTAACAGGATGTTTGTGCCACAGTGCGCTTTGCGCGATTTAAGCCCATGAGGTACTCTGCTTTTAAACTTGTGCTCAGTCTACAAGCAATGGCCTTTCTGTGATATAGCATTATATCGTTGTCATTGAGTTGGATGTGCGAGTATTATTCTGGAACCTTAGTCCACAGCGAGTCCTCTAGTACTGCATCGATCTATACACTATTTAGGCTGCTTGGGTTGTTACTCCTTGATCATAGTGATGAATCTGGTTTGAAGAATAATGGCATTATGACCCTGTCTCCAAGGAGAGAGGGTTACCAAAACTTCCTCAATCTTTCATCCCCGCTACACCGAGCTTTTGAACTTAATCAAGTGCTATTGCATATCATCTGGGAGTTTACTACGAAACTCACATTTTTGCGGAAGTACGACATTATGGTTTCCTCTCCAAGGAGAGGAGATTACCGAACCCTTCCTATATTTCCCACCCCTGGTTTTATCAGATACTGCAGAGGTACGTCTCTTACATTAGCATGTGTAAAGCTCAAGTTAGGTTTGGTAGAGAATGTATGCTTTGTTTCTAATCGTGGTGGGCATCCAATCTTGTGGTACAAAAGATTGCTTGCCCTGGTAGGGTATGGGGAATTTTTCTTCACACCCGTGTATGATAATGTATTTTCAAACGCAACTCCTTTAGTTCCGCTCCCTGTTTTAAAAATCGGCCTAGGCGGCCGTGTAATTGTCGGTTATACGCTCGGTGACTCCCTTCCGCCGCGATTTCAACACAATCAGCCAGAAAACCGGGAACTAAAAAAAAATATGAGGGTTTTGAAGTTTTAACCATGTTTTTTTTGTAGATCTATCATATGAGGACTAAATCTACAAGAATAACAAAGTAAAACGATGTATAGTTGCCAAGAAAATGAAAAGCAAGACTTAATTTAGGGTTTTCAGATCGGACATCACGAGGAAGAAGATGAGGATATTTTGGTCATTTTATATTCATTAAAGAAAAATTTTAAAAAAAGAGCAAAAAGAGGTTGGTACGGCTCAAACCGAAAAACATGAGTATTAAATCCTTCTGCATACCACTGGACAACGCATAATTCTTGGTAAAACATTACAGTTTTAATCTATTATATGTGTATACCGGGGTGTATATTGATAATGCTCCTAAAACTAGTCTCCGATTTAAATCCGATTATCCGATTAATCGCTAGGCCCATCTTCACTGCCCGACTAACGCCTATCGATTTTTAAATCGATACCTGCTTGGTCAAGTTGAGGTCTTCTCGGTAGCAGTATGTTGTGTTCTTCAGAGTGGTTTGATTATTATCTGTTGTATCGAGGCAAGTTAAATAGTTTTGCTTGGATGTGGTCAATGTTGAGTCCTAATGTGGAATATGATCCGTTAGTCCCTTTGTCCCTGAAGCCGTCAATCCCTTTGTCCCCGAAGCCTGCACCCTCTGTTCCCTTTTGCAACTTACTGCTAAAAGATGTAAAGCTTGGGTCTGGTATCATCATTCAAGACCACTTCCAATGCAAGCTTTGTGTGGATATTCTTAATCTCCATGACTTTGAGTGCCATGGGAGGGAGGACCCACCTGTCTTGCTTCGATTTGGAACCCATCCCTTGCGATCCCCGTTTGCAGCTTCATCTAGAGCCATGAGGTTAGTACTTGCACTACTGAAGGAATATGATCCTATGCTTATGAACCCTCCCTTAATGGCCAAAATCATGGTATGTGTCACCCCCATGGAACACCTTTCTCAACGCTCGATTGCGTCAGCCGCTAGAGCTTTTTATGATCACTCGGTGGTCAAGGATATCGCAAAGACTTTTTTCATGGGCGAATCCGCTTTGGTTCCAATAGACTTTTCAAACATTTTTAAACTCCGACAAGTTAAAAATCCCTTTGAAGAACTCATGGTGCCTCTATCTCTATTTTCTTTTGCTGTTATCGTTGTATGTTGTTTCGAACTCACCTCTTTGAGGTTCTACCTTGAATGAATGAAAGATCTCTTGTGACAAAAAAAAAAAAAAAAAACTGTTATTCATAGAAAAAAAAAAAAACTGTTATTCATAGATACATTAATTATTCTGAGCGCCTAATTAAGTCTCAACCTAAAGTAATTATACTAGGTCATATCTTAAAGTTTATTTGTAATGTAAAGTAAATCTAAACAACCCAAAAGTTAAGCCATAAATCATAGGCCAAATTATTGCTGATGAAACCAGTTCTCAACTGTCTAAGAAGATGCAAGTTTGTCTTAAAATCTGGAATTTTTGCAGTGTGTGTTCTACAAAGTGGGACCAAATGGCTTATGGTTTCTATAATCACTAAGAAAATAAATAGAAGAACAATCCAAAAAAAAAAAAAATAGCAGCTTATGAAAAAGATTATTAGATAGACAATTTGGATCCATAATCACATGTGTAATCCTTCATTAGTGGAAAAAACCTACGTGCCCTATGTCCACCCACTTTTTCATATTTATAACCTTTACCATAGCCCCTTTTTCCTTCTTCACTATGCTAGTTTCCAAACTTGCTCCTTCTCTTATATTAGCAAGACCTAAAACACAATATCTTTCTTATTCGAATCGTTCGCAGCCCCGGCTCAATAGTATTTAGAGCTCTAGGGCAAAAAAAAAAAAAAAAAAATTGAACCCTTTAAGCTATATATATTATATACTGAATTTTTAGTATATTTGGACCTATTTATGCTTAAAAAAAACTTGTTTGGGCCCTCTTGAAATTTATAAATACAAAATAGATTCTACTATACATTTAAATGTTATGAATTTAGGCTATTTTTTAAAAAAAAAATGGACCCCTAAACATAAAAAAAAATTGAAATTGTTGATGGTCCTATGGATCACTTCCCCTCTACCCTCCCCACTTGAGCCGGAGCTGATCGTTCGATCCATCTTGATACATTAATCATCCATATTGTGACAAGTAGACTCTAAGCACCACAACTTATGATAGGTTAGTTCACTTTCTAAAACAAATTTAATGAACAAATAGCTACAAAAATAAAATTGCAGAATTGGTTTTAAAGTGAGGTTCAGTTTAAGATATACACATAAAAGTTACTGCCTCCATTTTAATTTAGTTGTCTTTTTACGACTTAAATTATTTTGTTTTGTAATAGTTATTATTTTGATTTTCAAAGCAAATGATTGATGAATATATCAGTTTTTTTTTTCAACCAAACATTAAATTAGAAAGGAATTTCAAAGTTGGAAGCTCAAACAAGATAAAAAATGTTTATTTATGTAACTTCCAAGAGTAACAATCTAGATGACCTAGCAAGACAATTCGCTTTCAAATTCGACGTACGTGATATCTTAGACAAAGCGAAAAGAGGGAAGGCCGCACGAAGCAGGTGGAAGTTATCTAGATGATTAGAAAAAGCCGGCCAATCGTCACGGATTGAACCATCGCAACTACTTCTGCACAATCCATTTCGAAGCTCTGACAAAAGACTCCTCCAACATGAATACTCTCCATGGCCCATAGTAGAGCTTGCAACTCCGAATGTAGAGGAGACGGGCTTCAACCAACACATTTTGCTCCCAACAATATAATCTGATCGTCGCCGTTACAGCAACACCAGCCCAAACATGAATTGACGTATGAAACTTTCCATGAGCCATCAATCTGATATCGAGAAACCTGAACCTGATTATCCCCGAATTCCACAGACTCCGACAAACCGGAGATACACGAGGACTCTCCTGGTTGTAGTTGCGCGCCTCCTCCCATAATAATTTTTCACATAAAGCATGATTAATAATATCGTTTGGCTTTAAATGTGTACTTTGAAATACTTAATTATTCCTATCTTTCCAAAGGGACCATAATATCCAAGGTAACTGAAGATGGTTATCCTGATCTCCGGAAAAAGTTTCCCCCCTCCAAAAAATGAAATCCAAATTTGCGTATACTGACTCAACAGAAAACCCCATGGTAGAACCGTAGCCAGAGACAACTCCCAAACTTGACACGAACGAGGACACTCAAAAAGAGCATGATTAATTGTCTCCACCGCATAATCACATCTTTTACACCGGGTATCACACTGAACACCTCGATGAGCTAAACGGTCCATCACAAGATGAGAATCGAATGTAATTTGCCAGAAAAATGCTTAATTTTAGGTGCTACGCGAAGTTTTCATGCATGAGCTCTTAAAACTGAGCAAGTTGGGCCAATTTCTACCTCGTTACCCATGTCTCATGCTAGCTAGTAGTCTGATTTTACTGAATACTTGCCGGATCTTGTATGATGCCATACCAAACGACATGGCCTAAAAGACTTACTTATAGCCATAACACGAATGATCTGAATATCTGCTGGATCCATAAATTCCTGGAGAATAGGCAGATGCCACTCCATAGTGGCCGAATTTATTAATTGATTAACCATTAAATTTGGATGTATATACCTACCCCTACCATTGGTGGGACGGGGTGTTGATCGGGAATCCATGGATCTCGCCAAACTGAAACATTACACCCAGATCCTATCAACCACCTGCAACTAAATTTTTTGTAGAGAAAATACTTTTCCAGCCAAATGACGGAGCCGAAGGTTCTTAGCCAATAAAGGATGTGTATTCGTGTAATACCTACCCTTCATCATCCGAACAAACTAAGAATCCGGGTATGGTATGAGCCGCCAATATTTTTTAGCTAGCAATGCACCATTGAATTTATCAAAATCTCGAAAACCCAATCCTCCTTCACTATTACTTCTACACAACTTATCTCAAACTACCCAATGTAATCTTCAATCCTTATCTTTAGAACTCCACCAAAAATTAGAGATGACACTTGTTATAGTAGTCAAATCCTGAGGAAGTTTGAAACAAGACATAACATTGGTGGGGAGAGCGAGAGCGACTGCTTTAATTAAAATTTCCTTCCCACCTTTCGTCGGATATTTTGCAGACCAGCCATTCACCCGATCATTAAGCCTATCACAAACATAACTAAAACCTTGTTACGAGAGCCCACGAGATTTTCTGGAATACCCAGATGGGATCCCATACCCCCTTCTTTAGATATACCAATCACAGATTTTAAATGCTTTTTAGTTTGGTTTGGTACTTTCTTCCCAAATAAAATAGATGATTTTTCAAGATTTACCTCTTGTCTTGAGGCCTTTTCGTAGCCACCAATAATATTCATTATTGTCTTACACTTATCCTCCTCTGCTTTACAATAATATCCATTACTGTCTTACACTTATCCTCCTCTGCTTTACAATAATATCCATTACTGTCTTACACTTATCCTCCTCTGCTTTACAAAATAATAGACTATCATCAACAAATAAAAGATGTGATATAGGAGGACAATCACGAGCTAACGTAATCCCCGTTATTTTTTCCTGTCTCTCAGCCTTTTAATATTATCAATCAAAACCTCCATACAAAGAATAGATAGGTACGGTGATAAAGGGTCCCCTTGGCGTAAACCACGTTGCGGGAGAATATAACCCCTCGACTGACCAATTAATATAACTTGATAAGAAACCGAGGTTACACCACATAATCCATTTAATTCACTGGCCATCAAACCCCAACCGATCAGAACCGCTTCCAAAAAGTCCCATTCTACCTGATCATAAGCTTTACTCATATCTGTCTTAAAAGCCAAAACATCAGATTTACAATGTTGATTAGTATTTTACTGATGAAACATTTCTTGAGCAATAATAATATTATTTGTGATGAATCGGCCCGAAACGAAAGTCGATTGAGTTTCCAAAATAAAGGAGATTTTCTTGAGCCGGATACAAAAAAAAAATAGAAATAATTTTGTAACTCACATTACAAAGGCTGATTAGTCTAAAATCTGCCATACTTTGAGGCTTATCAATTTTTGGAATGAGACAAATATTTGTCTCATTTAACCTATTTTGGAATGAGATGAATATTTCAGTTTATAACTGCTTTTTAATGTTTTGACCAATAAAAAATAAAAAATATATTAATAACGAGCAAAACAGAAATTTTTTAAAATTTTTAAAATTTGTGTTACAAAAATCTTAAACGACAAGTTAAAAAAAATGGAGAATATTAATTAAAAAAACGTGTCAGCATCTTACATTAAAAAATTTAAAGATCTAAAATAATATACTATGTCCATCTATTTTAAAAATAGGATGCTTGGGTCAAATAGTCATATTTTAAAAAAAAATTACATATATATATATAACAAATTCTCTATATGTATATATTGCAAATTATCAATTTTTTTTCAAAAAATCGACCAATCATAAAAAAGGCTGTAAAATATAAATATTCACAAAGTATCAAATACACTTATAATTTGCATAGAAAATTAAATGAAATAAAATCTTTAAAACATCACATCTTTAAAAACAGATAAAATATTTATAGATATAAACAAATTGCTCACTATCAGTTACATTTAAATTGGAGGCCTACAAAATTTAAGATATTAGTTTGACACATAGGAGGACCAACGATTCAATGGATACTTATAAGAACATAAGTAATTAGCTAATTTTTGCTACAAAATATATAATCTGACGATAAAATATAGAATGAGAACTTAATGACAATGTCAAGTTCAGGGTAAAGAAATAATTTAGATGTCTGGTCCCCCCTATAAGAAAAAAAAAACCTATGACTTATATTTGAACTCTTAGGTTACATTTTAAAATTAATTGTAGGATAGGCCAATCCTTGTTTTAAAACCTATGACTTGGTGAAGATGGTGTCTTCACCGCACGACTGGCCGGCTTTCTCGACTTACCTACATGACATAAGGACGGACAGGGAGGAGTTCTCTTCCTTTTCCTTATCTTATATTTCCAGAGATGCAAATTCAAAAGCGGATCTTCTTGCACGCTATGCGCGCACTTCTCCGCAAAGTGTTCTGTATGTAAACAAGTTCCCTACGCATTGGCTCGTTTGAGCTAATCTATTGTTGTCAAAAAAAAAAAAAAAAAAAAAAAAGGATAGACCTATCTATATGATTGTATGTGTTTTTTTAAAAGTAAATATCCATACACACACATTAATTAATAGAGTCCTTGAGTTCCTAGGAGACTAGAAAGGAACATATTACTCGATGCTCAAAAACAATATTAACGAAAGTCACAAAACAAAGTTTCATTGGATCCGCTAAAGATAAAAAGCAGAACGTTAATTGCATGTTGTGCATCTTTTTGCTTTTAGTTACATCCAATAAGAATTATTTGATATAACATGATTATAAATTTATAATCATACACTTGAACAAGTAAACAAAATAGTCTAGCCTACATGAATAAATCGTACGCACAAATAAATTTAGGTCTTTACTATGCGAAGTCCACATGACATGTGTATTGCATATCGAGGAGCGTATTGCATATCAATTCTCACATTGCTCTAATACATTATATTAATTATTTATGTTTTCACCCTTTTTTGTTTATATAGAAATAGGTTAGTCTACAAAGTTAGGATTACATAAATAGTAAATGGTCTATTGATAGATGATTATCTTATACTACATGTTATGTTAACCGAAATTTACAACTTAAAAATGTGTTTAATCAAAATCGACGTTTGACAACAATTCAATACATGTTTTAGCAAACCTACCGAGCCAAATTCTATGATCAAGTGTGCTCCATTAAAGTGAGATATCAAGAGATTTATAATAATTTAAAGCATCCTCCACACACTTCTGAATGAACTTCATAATATCATTTTATATCCCCTAATCAATTCGACACAAGTGCTATATTTTATCCACCAATGATTTGTATACCCCAATGTAATACCATGTAAAAAAATTTGGTTGATTAAAGTAACACGTTATTTGATAAAGCACATACGAAAATTTATATGCGAGAAAGGATTCGGTTTATTGATGCCGGTTTTTCAATTGTAAGATATTCTATCTTCTTTTGAAAACAAAATGGCTTATTGTAAGCTATATTGTTGGTGTGAGAAAGAAATTAAAAGAAGATACACGGAAACAACCAAGTAAAACGAATTATGTAGTTTCTCGTGGAAGATATAATTAAAAGGGAGACAAGATGGGACATTTCTCCAGCCCCCTAACAAAGACTTTAGTTTATCAGGGTTTACACAATTATTAATTTTTAGTTTTTGTACAAAGAAAAGCCTTAATCAAATCATAAACCACCCAATTAACTTTTCATTGAGTTAGTAAGATTCGCAGATCTCTGATCCGTCATCTATAACATAATTATATGTGTAAGTATGATAATTGATATGGAAAAGGTGATTATGCCCGTGTGTGTGTGTGTGTGTGTGTGTGTATGTGTATGTGTATGTGAATGTTGACGTCAATCACGCAAACATACTCGTGGAACAAGGGTTAGTCATTTGGCACGTAATTTGTGGGGAACATGTTAACATCTGAGACTTTATTTTGGTCGTTCCTATTTTTTCCTCAACAAACCCCACTTTTAAGTAGTTTTCACATTACTTAGCTTTTGTCTTCAAATGCTTTTTTCCCCTAGCTATCTTACTTACTCATAGATTAAACTGAACATTCTTTCAAGTCTAGATCGATTTCAAACTTGTGATACATGCTGGACTCGAAATTATTTTTACTAGAGTTGAATTTGTGTAAATATAGTACTCTCTTATAAGTTATTAATATATGTATATATATATATTTACTATATATATATTTACATAACTTATAACAAGATGACTTGTGTTAGTGCCATTGACATTATTATATAAAATATAGTTATGAGAAGATACAAAATTAAACATGGTAAAACATGTCCAATATTTATTTTAAATTTAAAAAAAAAAATCCGAACATGAGTTCTTATCTTTTAAAATGACTCGATAATATCGAAAGTTAAATATACACAAGATAATAGCATGTACCACACACTCACTTTTCACTTTTGAATGCAATCTATATTATGATTAGTATATAGAATTATGTTGACTTCTTTTTTTTACTTTTAAGTATAGTTATATGTAGGTAGTGATTGGTGAACAAAAACAAAGTATTACAATTGGTACATCTTTGAATTTTTACCAATCATAAAAACTTTATCAAAAGCTTTATTAAAAGTTTTACTCTCAGCTTTTTATTCAGCTTTCACATACAACTTTTTCTTACAACTTTGCACTATTCCGTAACAGCTTACAGCTTTGGTTACGTTACCAATGATAATAAACATATTTTTTTTCTAAAATCAATAATTAAAGACAAAAGTTAAGCTTAGATGTAAGAAAGTAAACTGTAATAATATTCCATAAACGTAAGATATTTGACTTTGATAAATATTTTGAGATCGTATCTGAAATATAGATATGCACGATAGTGCGACGGGGACACGTGGGACACACAGAAGTGAGATGTGGGACTTTTGTTCTTTTTATTTTTCACATCTTCAATAGATTCTCATGTTTCTTTCTCACACATTTCAAACTTTTGGGCTTCTGGGTCACTTCAGATCACATCCCACACCCAAATTATGATATGCTTTGTTATGTTTATGATAACATTTGCTTGCATCTACTTCGTCTTGACTTTACTGATCACGTTCCGTCTGTCGGCATCTTTATCACTTTGTAATAGTATATTTTTTAGGTGAATTTTAAACAAAATACGAAATTGAATAAATGTGATAACTGATAACAATGTTCTTTAAGTATTTTCTTTATATATATATATATAATTAGTTAATTTATTTTTCAAGTTCCAGAAAATTTTAGGTAATTCTAGGCATTTCAATTAGGATTTGGGCTAAAATCCACGGTTGGTTTGCCCGGCTCTAAAAAAATACCGGATTCAGGCTTTATATATCAGAAAAATCGGATTTTTCGAGTTCAGTCTGTTCAAACTAAAAGATCGGGTTCGGGCTGACTCGAAAAGTCCTTAAACAAATATATTTATACCATTTTGTCAACATTTTTGTTTGATTGCAATATTTGATTAATGATTTATTTTAGATAAATTTAAAATCTAATTTTAGTTTTCATATTTACTTAATAAATTTACTTAATTCTTTTAATTTTTTATCTATTAAATTTTATATGAATTATATAATAGTTTATTTGCTTAAAGTATAAAAAGTTTATTTAGTTTTAATATTTTTTTAAGTTAAGTTAGTTTAGTGAATATAAATTATTTAAATTTTGATTGATTTGTTTTATAGTGTACCTTTAAACATTGCTTTTCAATAAATGTTATAAAATTATAAGTTTGAATTTTTTATCCATGAAAAACCCAAAAAATCTTGTAGCCTTGTTAGGACTGGACTGCACTTTAAAATATAGGTTCAAAAATATTTCAGACAGAACTGGTGTCAAATATATGTCAGTTTTATGGATTTCAAGATGGGCCGGGCCGGACAAGCCCGATTAACATCCCTAATAAAAAAAATATTTACAAATCCATTTTTTATTTATCTTATTTTATTATAAATGATAATTATACGACTGAATTTAATAATCTGCTGAATATGCGACCACAATTTCACAAACAATTCCGATATTGGTTGAAAAACCTGATGATTTCTTAGTGTGTATGCACATACTCCATGTACGAGACTCGCTTTCTTATATGTCTAATTGTATTTGTGTAAGTTTAAATGTTTGCGCGTCATTTCTTGATTTACATATGGAATAGAATATTGGAAGTTACCAGAATTATTAATCATAGGATGTTATTCCAACTTAGCTATAGCCTCTAGGTATCACGGAACTCTCTTGATTTTCCCATTGTATTTGGAGGTTAATATTAAAATTGACGTTAGTCTAATTTACATCTTTAGTCATTTGTTGGAATTAGGTCTTTGATCACAAGTACGCAGGTGGTTTTTTCACTATTTTCACCTTTTGGTTGTAGTTCGACTCTGCTTCCGGATTGTTCCTTTAATATGAAAGACATTTTCATAATGAAGTAAATTAAGAAGAGTTCAAGGGTTAAGGAGATGAATAAAAAAACTAATAATGAAAAACACGGAAAAAAAAAACGATTATTCAAGTAAGACTGTAAGACACAAGTATGCCACTTCAATGAAACGATAAGTTTGCCTATGACAAGAGAAATAAGCATGTTTCACAATCCACATAAATTTGTATCAAAATGCATTATTAATTTATTGATAATTTTTAAAGTTTATTTTTGATATTTTCATCGTAATTATTCTCTCTGCTTAGAATCACATTATAAATAAAAAAAAGTAGGTGGAAACATATGAATTTTCCCGAAGAGAACAAGTAAGAATGAACACATAAAAGTGGAGCCGAACTTGAAACTTTCCCTTCACATGAAAAAAATAAAATAAGGAGACAAATGAAATCCAATCGGGTCCCATTATCCATGTCGTCTCGGTTCGTGTGTTCCTCAAACTCCCACTTTCACTGTTCTTTTTCTTTCTTGGGATGTCCGAAAATTAAAACAAATACGAAGAAAACAAAAACCAAAGTTAATCAACCAAACAACAATCAATCTCTCATATCTTTCACACAACACACACTTGCACAGTGTCTCCCATGTTACTGTTCAAACTCACGCATCTCAGTTTATATATAAATAATACTGCCCCCTCCTCACTCATCAACCCTCCTCTTATTATAAACCTTATTCTCAACCCTCTCTTTTTTCTATAACTCTCTCTCTCTAAAGACATACATATATATTATAATGGAGGAGCTAGATTTCAGTTCTAAAACAACAACTACTTCTCGTCTAAAGCTATTTGGATTCAGTGTTGAGGGAGAAGAAGATTTCTCCGATCAATCAGTCAAAACTAACCAGTCATCCGTATCACCGGAACGTGGCGAGTTTCCGGCGGGATCTTCCGGAAGAAGTGGCGGTGGTGTACGAAGCCGAGGAGGAGGAGGAGGAGGAGGAGGAGGAGGAGAACGTAAGTACGAGTGTCAGTACTGTTGTAGAGAGTTTGGTAACTCGCAAGCTTTGGGAGGTCACCAAAACGCTCACAAGAAAGAGCGTCAACAGCTTAAACGCGCTCAGCTTCAAGCTACACGAAACGCAGCCGCGAATTTCTCAAACGCTGGATCAGCGTCTCAGTTTCTAAGGAATCCTATAGTCTCTGCCTTTGCTCCTCCGCCTCATCTCTTATCATCATCATCATCGTCTCCTAAGCCTATGGGAGGTCCTTGGATGTATCTACCACGTGTCTCTCCTTCTCAGCTCCACGTGTCACATGGTTGCCTGATCCAAGATGGTTCCGGTGGTGCGGGTGTGGGTGGGTTCTCGTATGAGTATGGAGCTCGTGACTCTGGATTTGGGATTGTTGGGTCTCAGATGAGACATGTTCAGGCCCATGGACCGAGACCATCGGTGAATGGGTTTTCAAGAGAAGTGGGAACTACGTTTGATGATGGTTTAGGGTTGGATTTGCATCTCAGTCTTGCACCAGCTGGTCATTGACATTTTTTTTCTTCCATTTAAGCTCTTTGTATATTTTTCTACATTTTTAATTAATTAATTTATTTCTAGTCATTTTTTCCAACATTTTAGTGAATTTAAATGCCTGTAATTTGTTTGTCTCAAAATGGTTAACCAATTCCTAAACTAAAACCAGAATGTAATAATTGTTCTGGAATATTTGTTGAGACTCCAGAAAAAAGAAACAAAATAAAACAATAGGACTGCAGACTATAATAATATAAAAATAAACGTTTAGAGTTAGGACATAACTTATATAAGTTGTGTCAGGTGTACTGTAAGTGATTCCATAGAATGTATAAAAACATACAAAATAATTCAGATCCATATTATATCTTAATTTATTGAAAGCCTTTTATCATAGTGGCCAATGTAGAATTCAAAGGTGAGTATGAAAACTCTAAAAACTTTTCTCACATACTCACAAGTTTGCAGCAGATTTGAGTTTAAAATTAGTCAAAAGGGCCACGTTATGCAATATAACCTTTTGAGTGAATGCCACTATGTGTAATTTACTAATTTTCCTAAACTCCAATTAGTATCGTAGTAAGTACGTACGGCTTAGTCAGATACGGTCCATGTTCTTGTTAGTCGATTACCCAATCTTATTAGAAGTAAAATTTGGTTAGAATTAAATTTTATCGATTACCCAATTTGGTTAGAAATAAAATTACTAATCTAACACAATTTGGTTTGAAATAAATTGTATACAGATTGTAGGACCACTCGGTTTTTTTTCTTTTTTTTTTTTTTTTTTTTTTTTTCAATTATGAGCATTAGATATGATATTATGATCCAACTCCAAACTATCAAAGTCAATTCCTCTATATTCTTAAGTTAACTCCCTTTTGAGAGCATACATATACACACTAGCAAGGTCGGCTATATAATAAAAAAAATTAGAGTTTGTAGTACAGTACATACGTTTTGACGAATAGTAGTGTATTATAAGATTTTTAAATTTCTTTTTCTGTGCTACAAAATTTGCCAATCACGGAAAACCTAATGAATTTAATGCGAATTGACTCGAAGTATGAGAGTACTCATACATACCAATATATGTGTTGGTATGTCGACGCACATGCATATAAACGTACATGAGTCGAAAGATATCAATTATATTTGTTAATTTAAGTGACTGATACGTTATTTTTATTTATTTTATTTTTTGCGACGTTAGTAAATATTATTAGGAACCTACATGTTATAAGTATAACTGTATAAGGTATAAGAGCACTTATATAATGGAGGAATCTAACACTATTTTAACATTTGTTTATTACCTGTATTTGATTATTTTCTTACGAATGTCGATGTGTATAAGCAAAACTAGAACAACTTTTCAAAAAACAATAGCTTAATTGACGTAACATCTAAAAATAAATATAAGTCACAACTCAGAAGCTAGGAAGGATCCCCGGGTACCTGAATTTGAAATAATAAAATCATTCTAGTCTACTACATATGATATATTATATAATATGTAGAGGGTAGACCAGCGCATTTCATGTTTAAAATATGAAATGGGATCCTCGTCACCATGAGCCAATAATATAAATTATAGGACACCAAGTATATTTTGTTTTAGATCTTTTGTAATGCAACTGGCATGTATTTATGTCCCTGTCTCTGTTTATATAGTATTGGGTATGGATGTGACAGGAATTGGGGCAGCTGGGCATTAAGATTTTTGTGCTCAAACCAAAAAGTTTAGAAAGCAGTTATGGACATTGATCGGTTAGTGACTTAAGAGGATGTAATGGGATACAATTTTAATTCGGGATCATAATGTTTCCACCTAAGATACTTTTCTACCGGTCGGGGACAAAATTGCGTTTTCAAATTTTATGTATGAAAGGATTTAAACTAATCCTGAGCAATGGTTTTAGGCGTTAAAACGTTGGATGAAGGGCTTAGATCGATACAATAAGCATACAAGCGCACAATGACTCAGGATGTCGAATTAAATAATATCTAGGTCATGTAACACTGAATTATTACTAATTCACTCTTCTGGTGTTACACTTTGCACATCAGCTATAACTAGTAATCATTGCATTTAAGCCTATTAAGCTCAATATCCCCTTAGTATTAAACCCCCTGTTCTAAATCATTGATCACTAGAGAACAACCTAATTGTAGGATCGACAAAAGAATAATAATAAAACATTTTTTTTGTAGCACATGGTCCTGATTAGGTTTCTGGATTCCACTTGGTTCTTTCAGCTTTAACCGATCGAGTCTGGTGGTCTAAAGCGTCTACGTATTTTCTGTAAGGGTAAAGAGAATACACAATTCAAACAACCCGCTTGGAAACGCGCCAAGCAAACACTTTTATTCAATCTTATAAAAAACTCGCGTTTGTTACAAGATATGAAACTAAGCCCACTCTCCTATCTATATAGCACAACATCCTGTGTAGATCTAAAAGAGTAAATCACACTCACCTTCTAAGCCTTTTTATGAATGCTTGAAGGTTTACAAATCTCTCGACTTTATCCTTACGAGTGCTAAACCTTTTTGCGGCTAGCCCACGCCTACTTATAACCCCACAAACGATCTCTAACCAAGATCTTTGTGTATCCAAAAAGGAAATATTCATTATCCCTAAGAAAATATCTTCCCTTATCTCTTCTTATCAAATATATTTTCAATATCTTCGAGTATATCTTGATCTCTTCTTGCTTCCTTCCCACGCATCTTGTCATCACGTCCACAATATTTCTCCACGTCAGCACGTCATGTAACGTCAGCATATCAGCCTTCTGAGATACTTCACAGCTGCCTGTTCCCTTCAAAGCTTTGTTGCACTTTCATTTTCTCCCGTGCAATAGTTCGTAATGCTGTTTCAAATAGTTTCTGGCTCTTAAAGTATTTTTCTATCAATACTGCGATATTCTTGCTAGCATTTCTCCCTTATACTTGCGACGATTCCCCAGTGTTAGAGGTCAAACAGTCATTAGATAAAGATGAAAAAAACATCATTTCGATCAAATAATGTTGATTTTTTTTGCATAGTACAACATTTTGAGAAACTAGTAGTGACTATGGCATTTGTTTGCTTCTTTGTCTAATTGACATTCTTTTCACTAGCTATATTTTTGACATTTTGCTATAAATATTGTACGTACTACAAAAGTGAAATTTTAAATTTGACTGAAATTAAAAAAAAAAAAATCAAATTGACTTATATAAAATAGCACAATTGACCTTGGTAAATTTTTTAAATCACATAATCGACCACAATAATTTTTTTTTGACCCTGATGTAATGATTTCCTAGTTCCGCCACTGTGCGTACGTACGTATCTACATATATTTTGGACGGACACAACAACATATCCAAAAGTAAAGATGGTTATGTTGTCATGAAAAGTGCTAATCCAATATTCAATTGACTATTTCCTAATGAAAACGAAAAAAAAACAACTATGAATGTGCTTCTATGTGTTATGTTTTGCTATTAACGGGCCACCTCATCCGCATCACTGACAAAACTGTTTGTCACCGCGTAGTTTCACTCGGTTCTTAATTACAATCGAGCAATGCAAGAGGATGCTCCTGAAACATTGTTCTATTCTTTTCTACTACTCTTAGCAATAGTCTTTCAATTTTCTGTTTTCGAACTAATTTTAAGCTTTTTTATTACTTTGCTTTAATCAATAAACTTAACATTGAAAATTAACAATAATAATTAATAAGTGTATATTGTATGAAGAAAAAAAGAAAGTGTATTTAATGTAGTAAAACTGTAAATTAAAAGGTACCTTTTTGGAGGGAAAGTTTTTTTATAGTCCCAAAACGTGCCCTTTCGCTGAACCATGTGTCCTTTTTAAGGAATCATCAAAGTCCTTATCACACCATCAATCATGCAATATATATACCCTAATCTAAAAGACACCCACTATAATATAACTATTGAGGGTACGTCTTATTTCTGCTTTTGCTTTCCCAGTCTGACAATTACACATTATACATTGCATATAATCTCATTGTCGTAAAATATCAAAATCTTTGGATCTTCAAGACTTCAATAATGTATCATGCATGCACATATGCATCCCCACTGAAAAAGAAAATAATATAGATAACAATGATTTCTACTTTATTATACACTTAGCCCGCAGTAGACAGTAGTCTTGACTTTTAACCTGGCGATAACAAATTCTCTAGCTAATAACAATTGTGTAATACACACATGAACAGGGACAGGCGCCGTACATATGGAAGAAAGTTCAGTGTTTCGTATGGTCCTCATCATGCATTTTGCAGTCCGATTATATCAAACACAAGTACTGTGTGTGTGTGTGTATTGCACGATTGTTATTAGAGAAAACATAGCATTCTTATATCGAAAATTGGGTTACACAGTTGTTTCCGATGTAAAACAGTTTATCTATTGTTTGTTCGAAACATAACATTCTTATACATTTTTATATCGGAAATTATTTAAGTCGAAATATATCTTCCACCTATTTTTTATTTTATTCAGTCTGTAATTTTTTTGATAAATTTAATTTCTCGATGATATTAAAAACAAAACTAATGTCTTCTTTAAACATACTAATTTGACTTAGTAAATTAAAAAAACTCAAAAAAATATAGAAAGTAAAAGTCATATGACTTATACGTATATATAGTCGTTTTGAATAAACATTATTTGCGTATCTTGTATTTCGTTGATGTGGATTACCGGAAGCAAGGGTCAGGCTGGTATGTGACTTCTGTTGGTACAAGTTCGTTGACATTTTTTTTTTTTTTTTGACATCGTTGGGAAAAGATCTTTAACACATGGTTTGTTAATATCCCCTCTAACAAACCAAGAAAATAATTATTTGTTTAGGAGTAATGTGGAGTTAGGGTAGTGGTTAAAGTACGTTGTGGTAGGTTAGGGACAAGCACTAAGATGAAAATTCAGATTCCATCCAAGTAACACGATAGGGCTTGCGTGGAAAGTGATTAAAACATTTTAAAGCAGGACAACCCCTAGGGTTCGGCTTTTGTTGACGTGAAATATGGAAAGAGAAGAAATATGCGTTGGATGTGTGTCGAAGCCTCGTTGGTTCCAAGTAAGTTTATGGCTTAAGTATATCCAAAGAAAGTTCCTTTCTCTCTTTAACGTTTTTGCAATGTAGTTACAATTACGATGTCGATGGATCAATTCAATATAGGATAAGAATAAAGTACTAGATCTTGTCGGGGATACAAATTTTTTGCTCTTTTGTTAAGATCATTCTCGTTAGTTAGAAAATTTGAAAAACAAATGAGAATGTTACATGTCAAATGTATAAGAAACAATCCAAATGAGCTTACGATCCATTGAAATGTTTCACGTAATAAGTATATGGATTTGAATAGAACATGGTCTGAGAATTTAGATTCGTACATACTGAAATAAATAAATTAGAAATAGTGGCCGTTCTAGTTTATTTGAAAACACTGATTGCTTGTACATAGGCACAATCCAAGAAGAATCTATAACTTTAAACTCACATGGGGAGGGACGTAATGTTCGCTCATTTTAGAGTTTATTGCTTAAGTAGTTGGTCCACATAAAGATATCTTTTGGGAAGCGAAGTGCCATGAGGACCCAAAAAAAACTAAAAACAAAAGTGCACGTATGTACGTGTTCGATAAATACATAACAAATTAACAGATATACTGTCACTCATGAAGACACTAATTGAAGTGGACTAGCGTACGATACTGTCCTACCAGTTTCAGAACACATTACGAAGCAAAAGTGGTAAAAGGACATGTCTTCCTGACTTCCTCTTGTCGATCTCTCATTCGTTGCTTCAACAAACCTCCTTTTCTATCTTTCTCCTGCTAATATATGTTATGGAACTTACTTGCGTATAAACATATTGACTACATCTTGCGAACATGCAACAATTCGACGGCCCAATAGGCTT
The DNA here is from genome assembly GCF_030686135.1 of Camelina sativa. Taxonomy (NCBI): domain Eukaryota; kingdom Viridiplantae; phylum Streptophyta; class Magnoliopsida; order Brassicales; family Brassicaceae; genus Camelina; species Camelina sativa. The sequence goes on along the minus strand of NC_141886.1, from coordinate 20,838,713 downwards.
TAGCTAATGGCCATAAGATTTTGTGATTAAAATTGTTCAAATATGGCCTATGCCGATAACTATATGTGATTGGAACTGTTTGGTTTTGGATTCCAAGATATTCCCCAAAACAATTTAAAGAATCAAGATCGCACAAATGTTATAATGGTTCACTCCAAACGTGAGAAAATTTTACTTTTACTTTTACTCTTTTTTGTCAACGGTGAGATGCCACTAGGTATGACTACAGTTATGATTATTACGATTATGGTTTATTAACCACTGGTTACGATTAAAAAATTTGTTTAATCTTAACCATAACCGTTTAATAAACGGTTAAACGGTTACGGTTAAATACAATTCCGGTTGAAGCGGTTACAGTTATATATAGTTACGGTTATTTGATAATATGATACGGTTAATATTATTTGATATTATTTATTTATAATTAGTATGTTTTTAGTGTAATCATATTTCTATATATCATATGATTTATATTAAATAAATAATTATTAGTATATTTCATTATATATTTAAAACGGTTACGGTTAACAAATTACGGTTTAACTATGCGGTTAATCAATAATTTTGATACGGTTACAGTTAATTAACGGTTATGGTTAATATAATTTAACTATATATCTACGGTTAACAGATATGGTTTTTAACCATTTTATATGGTTACGGTCTGGTTACGGTTCAGATACGGTCCAAAATACGGTGACGGTTTAATTTTGGTCATGCTTACATGTCGCTATAATCAGATTCGAAGTTCTTACAAAACTATTCGCTCTTTGGCGATCTCAACACCTATAAGGAATATATGAGAGGAAGGAAACCTGTAAGACAACCCAACATAAGTCTGAAACGGATAAAACACCTAAAATGTCCTTTTAACGAACCCTCAGGAGAAATAGACTCCACAACCCTCAACATAAATGAAGAGGGCTCCATTTCCAATTAGACGGGCCAATTTCTTTTCTTACAAGCCCAATGTAATTTCTTTTTTAATTTGCTTTCAAGAGCCTCTAATTCCAAACTCAAGCAAGAAGTGATAAACCTGAAAATTGTAAACTGATATAATCAAATAGAGTGAAATAAATGAGTCTCCAAAGGTCTCAAATACATGATGCGGAGACACTGAACAACAAAACGAAAAAACTAACACGAAAATAAAATATTCCAAAATTCAAAAAAGTAAATAATGTTTGGTCAATCACGCAAATTCCCTCGCCTGCATCCTCATCTCATCGTAGAATTTTTCAATGAATCTCTCAGCCTTCAAGTCAATTGAATCATCTTCGCTGAAGTAATCAAACGGCTGCGGAAGCTCCCTTGCTTGAGAAGCAACTCCGAGGGCATAATGCAAAGGCTCCATCTCCATCCAACTTTGTGTTATGGTATCGTCACTGTAGCCAATGCACCGTGAAAGAATCAATAACTCGTAAATGCGTTTAAGGCCCGCTCTAGTTATCCGAATTCGCTTCCTACAGGAACGAATAAGTGATGTACGTGAAGGAGAGAACTGATACTCTTGGAGAAAGTTATAGTTGTATTGCTGAAGGAGTTTGACCCTTTTGGATGACCTTCTTCGTTTTATGGGAATGAGCTTGAGTCTAGGGATGATGGGTCTTCTCAAGATCGACACTTTTAGTAGTTTTGAGACCCTCTGGAAAATGGGTCTTCTTCTTTGGGACATTTTGATATAAAAGAAACTTTAGAGTTTAATTCTTGGAAAGGACATCAATGTTCAAGATTTATAAAAGATGAAAAGTTTTGAGTTTTTAGATCTAAGCAGGAGCGCCAAGCCAACCTGTTAAAAAGCCATGGTCGGTTTGGTTGTCTACTTTTTCAATTATATGTCTATGTATGTAATAAGTAGCCGTTGGAGGTTCCTTTTCAATATAGTTTTTAATATATTTTTGATAAAGGTAATATTTATAGTTACCTTTTTATATAGGGTTGAAGTGGAAAACAATGTTCTTTGCTGTACACATGTATTTGTCTTGACAGTTTAAGTTATAAGTTAGAATTTGTTACACAGAAATATTTACTTTAAGTTAGGATTGTTAAATCAAAATCTCTAATTTAGGATAAATAGAGGTTACGTCTAAAATAAATAGAGCTAGGTTACGTTTATAATTGTTGGCGAAAAATTAAAATAAATAGAGGTTACGTCTAGGTTGAGTGGAGACTAAATAAAGATTACAAACTGAAGCAAAGCTTAATTCGTGGTTGTGACTCTGAATTGTCACTTTAATTAAACTAGATAAATACACATGCTATGTGCGGGTTATTGACTTACTATTTTTAACAATTTTGCTACTAATTTGTTTTTTATATAGAGTTTATTTATATATTTTTTTTTGTGTGGAAATTTTGAAAAATATAATTTGAAGTTAATTGTTTTCGTACTTCACATACGTTTTCTCATTTTGTAATTGAATTATTAGATGCATGAACAATTTTGTTTTGAGAGATTTAAACATTCTACAATTTTTGTCTAAACCTTCAAAAGAAAAATATTTTAAATGAAAGCTTGATTTAAAGATGCATATTTTGTAAAATAGAGTTTTTGGTTGATTTTTTTTACATTCACTCAAAAAAAAAAACGCTTAAGTATTTAGATATAATCATACTTAAACTTCTGAATTAAATACTATGAAACACTACCATTTTCTTTTATTAAGAATTGCAGGTTGACTAACTGTTTCATAGATATAATTAAGATAGACATCTTTCTTTCAGGTTAACTTTTCAACTTCTTGAATATAACTCTAAAATTTGGTTTTTAATAAGAATTTCATTTCAGTTTTCTTTTTGACAACTTCTAAATATTAAAATATATGAAAACCAATAATCATGAATTTATTCAACTATCTTCCTCTTTGTCTCTGTATTTTTCTAAACCAATATTCTATAGTTTTATTCAACTATCTTCCATTTGATAGTGAACAAAACCCCAATCTTCTTTATATATAAAAAATTGTTTTCTTAAGAAATTTTTTTTATGAATTTCTCTACAATATTAACCAATATCTCTATCACTACTGCAACTCTTTAAACTACTGACAAAATTGTAACCCCTAAATCATATGCCTATACATTCATGGTTTAGACCAAAAGGAAGAAGTGGCTCTTTGATTCACTTCTGATGCTCTTTTGTCTTCTGGTGATACATCTATTTTCTTGGAACATGTTCTAAGTCTCTCTAAATTACTTATGTAAATATTGAAATTGTTTATGATATAAAAAAAGAATAAAAGATATGAAAAATATTTCATATTCCTTTTAAATGTAGGTCTGTTTACTTTTAATGAGCATAGACATGTGACATTCTCTCCACTGCTGATGTGTCATTCATATGGAGAGAGTTGGCCATCTTTCATCATATAGATTATGGGAGCGAGTTTACAAACAATTTTAAACTGCGCACAACTTATTTCAGAGAATTTAAAAATAAATAAGAAAACAAGTATATAAAAAAAACTATGATTGATTAGAAAAGTTATACTAATTTTAAATAGTTAAATTTTTTGTTGGTTAAACTTGGCTTAAGAAATTAGAAGTAATTGTGAAGTGACCTTAGTGCAGTGGCAGGAGGTAAGTCCATTTGTAGAAGGTACCATCACACCCGGAATCGAGTCCCGCTTCCTACGAATATAGGAATTTGGCTAATAGGCCGGCAAGCTGTGGCCCAATGATTGGCAAAAAAAAAAAATAGAAGTAATTATAAGAGAATTTTGGCCTTATAAAACCAAAAAAAAATACAAAAATCCAATGGCCACATAATTTACATGGCCGTGGTCCAATTACACTTTGTTTTTATTCGGTGCACAAAGAATTTTTAACCCCTCTCAGTTTTAGGCTCCCATATTCCCATGTATTAAAAAAAATGAAGTCGATTTATTCGTAGATGATCCTACTAAAAATATTTAGCATGCTTTTAAATATGTCACGTTGATAATTTGTAAAACAAAAAGAAAATAATCGAAATATAAATATGTATACTTATAATTAGTGAAACGTATTATTTTATATAAAAAGTTTGATTCTCAAAATTAGTAATTCACCAAATCGTGACGCGTGTTAGTTTTAACGATCAGAGATTAAAGTTAAAAAATCACCAGATCGTGACAAGTGTCAGTTTTAGTGACTAAATATCCAATTTAATAACCCATCAGATCATGACACATGTCAATTTTAACAATCAAAAATCACATATAAAAGTTAGTAATTCATCAAATTGTGATACGTGTCAGTTTTAACGATAAGAAATCACAGTTTTCAAGGTTGGTAAAACGATGCATAAGATAATTGTAATCTTATTATATTAAAAAAAAACTTTGTTAATCCTAGAAAAAAATGATTGTAAATACATCCCTCTATATAAGCAAATAGATGAATACATATTTTTCACCAAACAAAATAATTTCGATTAGCTTTGTCTTTCTTGGTAAAATTTTATTCTTTGTTTTTTATTAACTTTTTGTTTGACACATCATCGTTCTTGAACAAGTCTCGAAAAAAATTTGTTTGTTGTTTAATTAAATTAAACAACTATTTAAAAAGATTCCTAGATATTACCACGTGTTTTCGTCGTCGTTTCTTTGAATTTTATTTCATTTCTCAATTTCATAATGCATACTATGCAATCGTTGACTTTGAAGTGTTAACAAAGTTTCTTATGCATAATAACTAAGGTGGGGTTATTGGTTATATGATTTTAATGGATTTGGAAATCCAAATAAAAATCATGTGTTATTCAATCATTGATTTTAAAATATTTATCAAAATTATGTGTTATTGGTTATATGATTTACAAATACTTGTTAAAATCTCATGTTATTCATTTAATGATTTGTTTTTGGATTTCAAAATCCACATTATGTTTTAATTGGATTTGAATGGATTTGACAGTGTAAAATATAAGAATTCAAATCCAAGGATAAAACATATTATTTTAAAATTGATATGTTTTGATTTCCATTATTTATGATTCTATATGGATTTAGAAATCACATCTCCAATAAGAGCCCCTAAAGTTTTTGGGATTAACAAATTTCTCACGGTATTATTATTCTTGTAACATCCCGACCGTCACCTCTCAGTAGGCCCCATGTCCAGTCCCAGTCCATGGGCCCACTTTCCTTAATGGGCCTCACGTCCTCTTACTAGGTCCGTGAGCCCATCCATATCCGACGGTCGGTTTGCTACGTCCGGGAGTTCTCTCATGACCTTTGACCGAAAAGATAGGTGCACTTTGGTGACATAGGTGACCAAATCAATTCTCTTAAACGTCTTCGCATGTCCCTGAAACCGGGGTATCACAATTATTTCTATTAATTTGCAGGACATGTAGCATAAAAAAAAAAGATGAATACACAAATGCAAGATAACAACAAAAATTATATAACACTAGATCAACTAAACAAAAAGCGTTCTTGCCATCAAACAATAGTACGTCTTACAAGAAAGTGGGAAGCAATAGGCTCATTGGAATAAATTTTCTCATAAAATAGAAAAATGATTAAGGAAAATATACAGAAAATTATTAATGCTAAAAAATATAAATACTCACTTTTATATAAACATAGATCGTCTCATACTATTCATCTAATAAAATAATTTATTCAAAATATTGTTTTCAACTTTGTTCTATTGGTCAAACTTTTTTAATGTAAAGACAAATTTTCCTTATATTTTAAACCAAAATATACTCCTACTTTCTACTTTTTCAATTTGGAATAGGTAAGATTAATATGTTTACCAAAAAAAAATGGAAGATTAATATATGCATCTTCTTTTTCTAATACTGTATTGTAAAATTTATTGTAGAAGTTTTAGATTGTTTGATTTAATTTATATTTTCATCTTTGAATTATTTGGGATTCATATATTACCGTGCTTATTATTTTCTATTATTTCATTAATTATATCAAATTTATTTTTTTCTAATTTCTCCATCTTGATTTGTTGGTCAGAGACTTTTTTTTGTGCAAACATAACTGTTACCATTCGTTCAATCTCAAAAGGAGATAAAGAGGAGAAGGTTATAAACCTAATGATTGGATAAAATAGGCTAATCAAACACAAGCCTACAACAAGCATAGATAGATTGGAAAAACATAAATCGCTGTTGATAAATTTTCATGAAATACATTTAGAAATTTAACATCAGTTATTATCAAAAGATTTTGTGACGTTGGAAAACGGTCTTTAGTTTTGTTTCAGGAGCAAGCCACTTTGAGATAGCTAAAAGACGTGAACATGTTCTCTCCACACATGAGAAGGGCAGAGCCGAGGTTCTCTCTATGGTAGAGGAGGTTGGACGCAAGGTTATCTCTCTAAAGGAGGAAGGTGAGGGAGGTTGGACGCAAGATTATCTCCCCAAGGGAGGAAGGCGGAGCGAAGGTTCTCTCCATGGTGGAGGAGGTTGGACGCAAGGTTCTCTCTATATGGGAGGAGGACAGAACTGATGTTCTCTTTATGGTCAGTCATACACTATTGTGATGTAATTTATTTTTTATTCAAAATGTTTTTAGTGATTAAAGAAACTATGCAAAAGTGAAAGTAAAGTGATATAATAGTTGTCTTAATTTGTTCATAAAGACATTTTCTAGGTAGTGGTAAATAATAAATTTGTAACATATAGTATACCTAGGTGTAAAAAATATAGTATTAATGGTAACATACATAAAAGATTTGTATATGGATATAAATCAGTATATTATAGTAAAAATAAAAATTATAAATAATGTACAATAAATTTTATTATATTTTTATGAAATTTAAATTTGTTTACAAAACTTTAAACCCGCACATCTGACGTGTCCTTATCTAATATAAATATATATATTTTGGGTTAGCCCTACACAAAAGAAAAAGAAACATGCCCTTTTCATACTATGGAAAATTCATAAGTAATAGTAATATGAAAAGATCAGATTAATTTTAAAAAAAAAATTGTTTTATAAAAAAAATTATAAGAAAAAATAACAAATAATGTTTTTTTCTATGTGAAAGATTACACCACATTAAAATATCATTTTGTTGGAATATAACAACACACTTAATAATTTACTTGTATTATTGAAATATATTATTCTAAATTCTTTTAACAACAAACTGAAACGACCCGCCCCTTTTTTTTAATTAATAAATAATAAATATAAATATAATATAACTACAACTAGTGGTCCCATATCCACTAGCCACATATCCACAACCACAGACAACAGCGGAAATAGCAATATCAATAAATATCCAATAATAATATAATCAATAAATATCCATAACAACAATCCAATAATCAAACATCAGGAAATATGAAACCGGCAACCTAACATTGTTCCTAAAAACCCAACTCTAGCAAACTAGCAATGCCAGACAACATACAATCGAGTCCCTAGAACATCCTCCTCTTCATCGCCTTGATTCCACGATCACACTTTGCCTTTACCTGCACCACAAACACATATTGAGATGCATGAGTATTTGATAAACACTCAGTGAGGCAATCCTCCCATCTACTGGGCTATACACACAAGCAACAATGATATCAATGTTCCAAACAATCAACAAACAAGACATACAAACCAGGAAATCGAACATGTCTCGCTGGAAGAGAGGTGTCGACCGACAGCAGCTAAGTGTCGACCGACACTGGCCTTGGTGTCGACCGACACTACCCCACAGTGTCGATTGATGCCTAATTTGCTGGTGTCGACCGACACCAAGTGGTGTTGACCGACACCAAGTGGTGTCGATCGACACTCCCTCTGCAATCGCGATCCGCTCGAAGCCGAGAGTCAAATCTCGCTACCAACCTCCTCCAAATTGCCCAAAACTCAAAACCCAAGCCGGAAATATCCTTAGAAACCTGTAGCAACCAATCCCCAGCAAGAAAACACACAAAACAACAACACACAAGCAAGAACAAGGAAATCAAAGGCTTAGATTAGCCATGATCATGCACTCACCTCTTTGCAGGAAGATTTGGACCAACAGCAACGAATCCTACACTCCCAACAACCTTCTAACACGTTCCTGGCCCTAGATCCTCACTCCCACAGCAAGATCTCACCAAAAACACCTTGAAATCTCACAAACTCTCTCAAGAACCTTTAGAAACTGTTTTCTCCTCTTTCTCTCACTCTCAAACGGCGTAAGACAACAAAAACACAACCCTAGGTCGTTTTCCCTCTTTTAAACTTCGGTTCAATGGTTTTCCCTAAACCAAACCGGTCCAAATCGATAATTAAATCAAACTGGTCGAACCAGAGAGTGTTGGTGTCGACCGACACCACCAATAATGTCGATCGATACCCATCCCAAAAAACCAATAATTGGTTCGCGGATGTTACACAAACTTACTAAACATTGTTAGTAAAAGTCCACAAACATATATAGTTTTAAGAAATACCCAACAAAGATAAAAGATCTCCTAAATTAACATACTAGAATGATCATCAATCGCTTCACTAACTTGTGTCGTGGACAGAGTCGGATCAGATAAGTATGTGACTCACTATTAAATCCATACACGTGAAAAATTTTAATCGTAATTAATATCTCACAAGCTACCCATAACATGAAGAAATGAAGATATTTGTCTTACAACTATCGGGAAAGACAAAGAACACGGAAAGAATGTTGTAGACCCTGCACAAACAAGGACGTTGAGAAAACTACAACGATACAAACACAAATGAGTTACCATCTTCACCCTTGTGCATTTCATGATTATCATGTCGATCGACTATCAAATGTAACAAGAAAAATGTGTTCAAATCACTAGGAGCTGCCACGTATATCTTTGGTGCATTTTTTTCCTCTATATGAGTAGGAGCTGCTACGTATATCTTTCATCTACTCTTAATTAGTATTTTCTCTAATATTTTTCAAGTTTTTGATTTTTCTCTTTATTCTCTATAGTTTAAAACATTTTTTTTCGATCACTATAACATCCACGAACCAAAATAGCTGGTTAAGAGGTGTGTCGATTGACACAAAAGGTTTGTCGGTTGACACAAAAGATGTGTCGGTTGACATAAGCACCTGCGGTTTAATCGATTTCGGTTTTAAATCATCGGTTCGATGCGAGTTGGATTTAGGAAGTCCTAAACTGGAGTATATAAGCTGGAATTCAAGATAGGTTTTGGTAGTAGCCTCATTTGTCGATTATAGAGAAAAAAAGAGAAAAAAATTCTTGAGAGTTCTAATTCGTTCTTGGTGAGATTTGTTCATGTGGTGTGGAGATCTGAGGCTGGGAACGTGATAGAAGCTTGCTAGGAGTGTGTTTTCACGGGTTTAGAATCAGATTCGTCATTCTCAAAGGTGCGTGAATGACCATGGATGATCTAAGCTTGAGAACCCTCTGTTTCTGTGTTTTGTTGATTGGTTGATGTTTTTACCGTGATTGTTGTGAGCTTTACTTGTTTTTGTGGCTTGGATTCGTTCTGTGAGTGCCTTGGACGAGTGGAAGGTCTTTTGGGACGAAGATTCTCGCAGTAGATCGCAGGAAAACGATGGGCGGCTTCTGTATCGATCGATGCAAGTAGTATGTCGGTCGACGAAAATGCGAGGATGGCGCAAGAAACCTAATGAGCATCTATCAACGCATGTGGAGGTGTTGGTTGATGCGACTTAGGGGTTTCAAGAAATGTCGAGCAGGCGTCGATTGACACAAGGAGTGTGTCGGTCGACACATCCTTCTGAAGTGTTGTTTGTTGCCTAGTTTGATTATTTTATTTGTTTTTTTATTGAATGGAGATTCTCAATTGCTTGTGTGTATTTATATAATACTCATGCATCTCATTTGTGTTGTGGTGCAGGTAAAGGCAAACTTTGATTGTGGAATCAAGGCGATGAAAAGGAAGATGTTCTAGAGGCTCAGTTGTTTTGTTCTATGCTGCTGATAAGTTGCTAGAATAGAATGTAGTGGTCTAGAATGGTTTTTTAGGTTGCTGGTTCATTGCTCTATGACTTGGTTTATGTTATTGGCATTGTTGGATAGATGTTATTGTTTTATTCGTTATTGGTTTTTTAATTCATTGGTTTAATGTTGGTTATTTCCGCTGTTTGGTTTGATTGGGGGTTAGATTTTTAGTGAGTATGATATTACTAGTTAATATTATATTAAAAACAAAAAAAATAGGTTGGGTCGTTTCAGTTTGGTACTAGAGCCCTTACTGTTCTAGGTACGAGTTCATTAGGCTTTATGTTGTTGATGTTGTGGATTCCATGCTTTGATTGATTATATGAGTTATTCAACTGTGTGTGGCATAGAGTCCTAAAACATCATCTTCGAGCCTTCAATGTGATTCCATGGTAAGTTTTGTTTTTGTGTATGGTTTCAGATTGTTTGCTTAGCCTTCTGTTCATGGTGGTTCAGATGGTTAGAGGTGGTGTTGTTGCTGGTCGTGGACGTGGACATGGTCGTGGTAGAGGCAGAGGCTCAGTTTCTAGTGACACCATGGACCAGAGTGTAACGATGGAGGGCATCGGCGAGTCGTATATATTCCAGGAGAAGTCCGTGAGTGTGACTGGTGGTGGTGTCGATGGGGCCATAGGTGCAGGTAGAGCCGGTGTGGGCAGTGTCTGTGCCGGGATGGCCGGTGGTGCTGGACTTCCGGATGCGAGGGTTGCAGTATGTGGAGCACTTGGTGGAGATGTTAACCTAGCGGGCTTGTTGGCATAGTTTTTGGAGCGGATGTTGGGAGTTATACTGGTACAGGCTGCAGTGGTACCACCTGTGGCGGCGGAGGTGCAACTGCCAGTGGTTGTAGCTGCGGGAGCTCATTCCTAGCATGATGAGGGAGATGGGTAGGATCGATATGGTGCTTTGCTTGGGTGGTACTGGCCCTACTGTGGTTGTACGTGGAGGACGAGACTGGAACGCAACTTCCAGTATTGGGTGGACATAGGGGTTCACTACTTGGCAGATGATGCTCACTTATGGTGGAAGTCGGTGGCTGCCAGGAGGGTGCAAAGTAAGGTGACCTGGGTTAATTTCGTGGAGGAGTTCAACGGCAAGTGTTTCCCTTGGGTGGCGCTAGACCGTATGGAGATGCAGTTCCTACAGCTGTCTCAAGAGACTTGGTATGTACATGATCTGGTCGTGGATATATAGGGTGAAGCGATGGAGTCTGAGGAGGCTCAAGTCTGGAGGTTCATGAGTACCCTTTATGACGACCTGAGGATCCATTGTAGAGGGCGAAGTTATGCTACGAGGGCGGAGCTGGTTGAGATCGCAGCTGAGATCGAGGAGGATATCTAGGAACATGTAGCGACGGTCAGTTCAACAGTCCAGCCAAGGAAGGCTCAGCATCTTGGATGTTATGGCAAGGACGACAAGCCTGAGCAGGGAACCAAGAGAAAGTGGGAGGCTACGCAAAGGCCGAGTGGTGCGAGATGCTACGGGTGTAGTAGCATGGATCATAAGGTGGCTAGCTATGCCCAGAGGAGTGATTCAACGACAGCTTAAACAGTGATTTGTGTTTGCTTCCACTGTAGGAAGGCTGGGCACATCAAGTCCAAGTGTCCCAAGCTGCAGCAGATGGCGGTGGCAGTGGTACAACATGGAGTGCAGCTGATTGCATGGATTGAGAAGGCGTCGCAGGTGTACACGACCGTGGACACATGAAGAACCAGTGCCGGGGTGATCTGTACAATCGTGAACCAGATTGTGGATTTTGGGGATGGGTGTCGATCGACACCAGCAATTTCTGGTTCGTCCAGATTGATTTAATTGCCGAATTGGAGCGGTTTGGTTTAAGTGAAATCTCCAAACCAAGGTATATAAAGAGAAATTCAACCTAGGGTCGTGGGTTTTACAGTTTGGTCGTTCCCGAGAGTTGGTGGAAAGGAGGAAAAATGGTTAGGGTGTTCTTTAGAGTTTTGGGAGTTTTTTGATTTGGATTGAGAAATCTGTTGTTGTGGAGGGAAGATCTTGTGCTAGGAACAAAGGAGAAGCCTTCTAAGGGTTGGATTCGTTGTTGTTTGGTCAGAACTTTTTGTAAAAGAGGTGTGAGCATGACCATGGCTGATCTAAGCTCGAGATTTCCTTTGTCTTGCTTCTTATGTGTTGTTTGTGGTGTTTTGTTACTTGTTATGGTTGTTTTAGGGTTCCTACGAGTTTATGTGGCGGTTGGTCGAGTTTTGGATGGATTGGAGGTGAAGAGAAGTGAGATTTGACTTTCAAATTCGAGCAGATCGCGTCTATGGAGTCAGTATCGATCGACACCAAGGAGCAGTATCGATCGACACTGTGGGGTAGTGTCGGTCGACACCAATAGCCTATGTCGGTCGACACCTCCCTTCCAGTGAGCAGATGATACTTATTTCCCTGGTTTGTGTGTTTGTTTGTTGATTGTTTGACATTGGAATCTTAGTTTCTTGTGTGTATAGCTCAGTAGATGGGAGTATTGTCTCACTAAGTATTCTTGATAATACTTATGCATCTCAATTGTTGTTTGTGGTGTGCAGGTATGTGGTGTGGAATCATGGCGATGAGGAGGAGGATGATTTAGAGTCTCGATTATGTGTTGTCGGTCTTGGTTATATTTATTAGTGTCAGAAACTGGTTTAGTAGCATGATAGGTTGTTGGCTAGAATGGTTTAGAATATTGTATTGTTGGTATTTTTCCGTTGTGCATGTTGATTTATTATTGGATTATTGTTTGAGTTGCAATTAAATATTATAGGCTATTTAATTAGATTACTATTATTTACAAAAAAAGGGTTAGATTGTTTCCAGTCCAAGTGTCCCAAGCTGTAGCAGATGGCGCTGGCAGCGGTGCAGCATGGAGTGCCGCCATGAGTGCAGCTAATTCCATGGATTGAGAAGGCGCCACAGGTGTACAAGACCGTGGACACAGGAGGAACCAGTGTCGGGGTGATCACAAGTATAATTTCTGAGAATAAGACTTGGTGATTTTCAATAGTTTCAGATTTTATGAATTGCTTTTGATAAAGCGTTAGGTTCTTAGCACATGAGGTTTATGTAGGGACCTTATTGGTGGGCGGGTTTAGGTCTCATGTCATGTTTGATTCTGGAGCAACCCATTACTTCATTAACCCGGAGTGCGCTGAGAGAGCCAATATCAGAGGAAATCCCAAAGAGCGAGCTGGAGTTGTCAAAGTCGCAGGAGTTGTCAGAGTCGCGGGAGGCGAGTTCTTGAGATTTGTTGGACTGGCGAGGGGTGTGGAGTTGCATGATGTTATCCTGGAGATGGACCGATTGCATCGGTGCAGGGTACATCTGAATTGTCATCAAGGTAAAGTGGAGTTTGAGTGTCCAGAAGGGAAGTTGGTATTTGAGGGAGTGAGACGGACTTCAGGGAGTCTTGTGATCTCGGCAAGGTAAGCTGGGAAGATGATCGAGAAGGGACGTGAGGCTTATCTAGTTACAATCTCGATGCTGGAGTTAGTGGAGCAGTCTACAGTTAGCGGTATTCAGGTCGTTGAGGAGTTCGAAGATGTGTTCCAGTCGTTAGAGGTGTTACCACCATCTCGGTCTGATCTCTTTACGATTGAACAGGAACTGGGACGACACCGTTATCCGAGGCGCCTTACAGGATGGCTCCAGCAAAGATGACAGAGCTGAAGAAACAGTTGGAGGATCTTTTGGTCAAGGGATTCATTTGTCCTAGTGTCTCACCGTGGAGAGCATCGGTGTTGTACGTTAAGAAGAAGGATGGGAGTTTCCAATTGTGCATTGATTATCGGGGTCTGAACCGGGTCACTATGAAGAACATGTACCCTCTTCCCGGGATTGATGAGTTGTTGGATCAGCTGAGAGGTGCTACTTGGTTATTGTGGAGAAGCTGCGGGAGAAGAAGATGTATGTTAAGTTGAGCAAGTGCAATATCTGGCAGAGGGAGATGAGTTTTCTGGGTCACATTGTCCCGGCGGAGGGAGTCTCAGTGGATCGAGAGAAGATTCAGGCCCTCAGGGATTGGTCTAGATCGCAAAATGCCACGGAGATCAAGAGTTTCCTTGGGTTGGCGGGTTACTATAGGAGGTTTGTGAGGGGGTTGGCGAGTAAGCCACGCCCGATGACTAAGTTGACAACAACCTAAACAACCATTCTAGACTACTACATTCCATTCTAGCAACCTAACAACAGCATATAACGAAACAATCAAGCCTCTAAAACATCCTCCTCTTCATTGCCTTGATTCCACGTTCACACTTAGCCTTTACCTGCACCACAAACACAAATTGAGATGCATGAGTATTGTCATAAACATTCAATGAGCAATTCTCCCATCTATTGGGCTATACACACAAGTAATTGAAAATCTCTAATCAACAAACAACAAATAAACTATCAAACCAGGAAAAGCAAGTATCAGTCGCCTGCTGAAGGGTTTGTGTCAACTGACACCATCCTGTTGTCGATCGACATAGAAACTTGGTTAAGGTTGCGTCGACCGACACACACCTTATGTCGATCGATGCAGGCACCTTGCATCGACCAACACACTCCTTGTGTCGATTGACGCATGCTCGATATTTTCCAAAATCCCTAATTGCATCGATCGGCACCTCCACATGGCATCGATCGATGCTCGTAGGTTTTGCGCGTCGTTCTCGCACTTGTGTCGATTAATACACACCTTGCTTCGATCGACGCAACTGCCGAGCATAGTCTTCCTTGAAGCTCCAAGTCAGATCTCCGTTCCTAATGCATCAAACTCAATCCAAAGCCACAAAATAGTCTCACAAAGCCTCAAGTACCATTAAAACACTCCAACAAACCAAAAAATCAACCACACAACACATAAGCACAAAAATCAGAGAATCTCAAGCTTAGATAAGCCATGGTCATGCACTCACCATTGTATTCCTAATGCATCAAACTCAATCCAAAGCCACAAAATAGTCTCACAAAGCCTCAAGTACCATTAAAACACTCCAACAAACCAAAAAATCAATCACACAACACATAAGCACAAAAATCAGAGAATCTCAAGCTTAGATAAGCCATGGTCATGCACTCACCATTGTAATATGAAAATTCTGACCAAAATTGACAAAAAAATATAAATTTACTTTGTACCAAGCCAAACTTATCTATTCCTTAATCGAATCATATCTTAATATGGTTTAAATTGATTTGATTATTAGTTATTTATATAAAAAAACAAATTTAAATGTTAATCATAACAAAATATTTTTATAAATTGATATAAAACATAAGTTTACCATAAAATTATAATACATTTCACTCAAATTCAAATACCAAACAAAATCAAAACATTTATCGACTCATCCACTTATATTCAAAATTATGTCGGATACTTTTATTTATAAACCATTTAAAAAAAATAACTTGCACCAAAATCAGGATTGAACATATTTAAAAAATTTTGACCAGAAAAATGTTATTTCATTTTTATAATTTATTCTATGTGATTGTATATGTGTTTCCTAAAGATGATATATTTAATTAGGCGCTATTCAACCCTAAAACTATTTAAATTTTAATATTAATAAGAGTAATTTAGGATAAACGATAATTTCCTAACAAAAACATATAAATTAGCAAACTTAAAAAATAACACCTGTTATTTTAGTTTCCTCATTATATATATATATTAAAATTCTCAAGGTAAGGTGATTTAAAAAAAAAAAAAAAAACTCAAGTAAAACTCATCACAAGTTCACAACACATGTGAGATTCCTAAAATTATAATCCAAAACATTAAGTCCCAATTGAATAAATCTTAATCCCCTAAACTAGTTATAGATTCTACAAAGATTATGCGGTAAGTTAAGATATCTACGGATACATTACATCACAAGTCAGAAAAAATCGAACGGTTATATCATATACCAAATAACATCATGAGTAAAAAAATACATATTTGTACTTTTGTAACGAAATATAACCTGTTAAGGTAAACACAAACTTTTTTTTATAAAGGAAATAAATGTATACCTTTTATCATTGAACCAAACTTATGTTAATAAGGGGTGTTCATATGTCAATAAGGGGTGTTCATTTTGACTGACAAAATAATAGATCTAATTCGTACTGAACCAAACTTATGTATTCATTAATCGAATCATATCTTAATATGGTTTAAATTGATTGATTATTAGTTATATATATATATATATATATATATATAAAAAGCAAATCTAAATGTTAAACATAACAAAATATTTTTAAAAAATTGATATAAAACATAAGTTTACCATAAAATTAAAATACTTTTGACTCAAACTCAAATACCAAACAAAATCGAAACATTTCTTGACTCATCAACTCATATTCAAGATTACGTCATATACTCTTATTTATAAACCAAAAATTTTGAAATTAAATAACATGCACTAAAATCAGGATTTCAACATATTTAAAAACCTTTGACTAGCATTTTTCTAATTTATTCTATATGTGTTTCCTAAAGATGATATATTTAATTGTGCGCTATTCAACCCATAAAACTACTTAAAATTTGATTTTATCTATTAGTAAGGGTAATTTAGGCATAAGTAATAATTTCATAACAAAAACATATAAATTAGCAAACTTGAAAAATAACACCTATTATTTTAGTTTCCTTATAATATATATGAAAATCCTCAAGATAAGTGATTTAAAAAAACAAAAAGAAAAAAAACATACTCCCTCCGTTTTAAAATATAAGATGTTTTAGAGAAGTTTTTTATTTCATAATATAGGATGTTTTTAAGTTTCTATGCAACTTTTAGATTAGTTTAGTATTTTATATTATACAGTATTGTTTTTGATTGGTTGAACTTGTTAAAAGTAAAGACTTTTTAATCTGCGTGCTTTAGTTAAAACATCCTATATTTTGAAATAGAGGAAGTAAGTAACACTCATCACAAGTTCACAACACATGTGAGATTCCTAAAATTATAATCAGAAACATTAAGGCCCAATTGAACAAATCTTTAACTCCCTAAACGAGTTATATAGATTCTACAAAGATTATGCGGTGAGTTAAGATCTACGGATACAATCACAAATCACAACAAATCGAACGGTTATAAACAAATCCCATCACTTGAACCGACATATCAAACCCGGGAAAATCTTAAACCTATGCGCCAAAGGCCCAAAGAAGAGAGAACTCATAGCGCAATTTAGCAAAACACCTCTCACAAACAAAACTTATACTTTCCCCAAAATACCCTTAAATGTTAAAAACGGCACTTCGTATATAAACCAAACTCTTCTATCTCTCAAAAGCCACAGAGCAAAAATAAATTCCCCAAACAAAGAAAGAAGACGAAAGCGAGAGAGAAGGTTTAGGTCTTTTTTTCTTCCAATGGCGACGACGACGGGACACGAGAGATCGAAGGCTCTTTCCAATTTCTCGCTACCGAACTTATGGGGCACTCGAAGACAACTAAGGTGTATGAAGGCCGCTGATGATTCCGACGGTGGTTCTAGCTCCGGCGGTGATCAAAGACTCCGACGCCGATCTTCGAATTCCGAATTAGATCATCGAAATCGACGGTCTCAGGTCGAGGAATCGTCTGAGAAAGAAGGAATCGAAGAGTTTAGGGAGAAGATTATGTTAGATCTTAGAAACGTTGCTGATAAGATGACCGAATCGGTTTTTAGGGAACAAGTCCTCGTCGGCGACGACCCGGAACCGGAGACGGAGATGGAGATGGAGATGGAGGATTCTCCTCCTCCGCCGCCGGAAGCGCCGGGAGAGACGGTGGAGGTACGGCCGTGGAATTTGAGGAAGAGGAGAGCTGCTTGTAAAGCTCCGGTTCCGAGGGTTGATTCGAATCAGTACAAAGGGTTAGGGGTTGAGGAGAACAAACGAGTAGTGAAGGATTCGGTTTCGGGAGTTAAGATGAGGTTTGAGTATACGTTGTCTAAGAAAGAGATTGAAGATGATTACATGAAGATCTTTGGGCAACGACCACCGCGTAGGCCTAAGAAACGTTCTCGAACCGTTCAGAGACAGATCGATGTAAAAGCTCGAATCTTTTTTGGTGTTTTTATTGGTAATGTGAAATTTGTTTTATTTTGGGGTTTTTGTTTTGGGTTGCAGTTGTTGAATCCAGCTTCTTATATAACTGAAATTACTGAGGAGCTTTACAATGTTCGTGACCAAGCTGAGAGGGGAAAGGTATGATTCTTGTTTTCTTTTTTTTTTTTTTTTTACTTTTTATGTGTTGAAGTTTGTAATGTTACTTTACTTTGTGTGTTTTGCTGAATTTGTGATTTTACTGATTCTGCAGAGATGATGATGATGGATTGAGGAAGGAGTTTCATTGCCTTAATTTGCTGACTTGTGGGATCGGGTTGAAGTTTGTGAATTGGTCTTTTTTTTTATTTTTAGTTATTCATTGTTTAGTTTTGGGTTTCTTGTTATGTTCATTAGCTGAGAATAACCTGTACAAATGATATGGGAACAAAAAGTAGGTTCTGTTTCATTAGATCACTACTCTTTTGTTTTTTCTTCAGTAAGGCAGCAAAGAAAAGCCAATATTAAATCAAATAATAAGATTTAACATTTTTATCAAATCTTGCCTTGTGTGATGAATGATGATGATCCAAGCTCCAACGTTTATATTGTGTTGAGTGTCATTTCTCATTCCAACTGATCGATGATTCCTCCTTTCCGGCGTATTGCCTGTGGATGATCGATTACTAGCCTATCCCCTTTTCGCTTGACCGTGGTGACACGAGAATGTGTTTGAAGACTTTTGTATGTTTTGCGGGTAATGATTCTTGTTTTTGGGTGCGTTGTATATTAGAAGAGGGTGCAGCAACATGTACGGTCAATGAAACTCATGTCAATTATATACAATTCAAGGCGTCTGTGCTTACTTATTATTATATACAAGAAGTGGACTAAATTATTCCGTGTGGGGGCATTCTTTTTCCCGCGTTGGGTTGTTTTCACTCAGTGTGACTCGGTCTCTACCGGTTTACTTTTTTCCGGTCTGATTCAATTTCGTTAACCCAATTATGGCTATGGTAAGCTAGTAAGAATCATAACAGTGTGAAATAAATCTTTATATTATTTACATTTTTTTCAGTTAACTAAAATGGCTATGATCAACTTTAATACTTAACTTTATGATTATATTGACAATACTAAAAAAAAATACAACAATATTATTACAAATTGAAAAAACCTATGATTATCTTTTTTAAAAGTCAATTATATATATATGATTTGTGATAAATTAACTAATCAAAATAATAAATATTGATAGTATTGCTGTTTAAAATACACTTGGAAGGCGACAATATTACTTATTACATTTTCTGCTGATCTTCCACATGAGAAAGTGTATAAATCTCAGCCTACAATTTCTTATTTAACAAAAAAAATATATGACAACAACACAAATTAATTTTTAGAGTTTTTGGTAAATTTATAGTTTTAGATATTATAGAGAATTTTAGATATTATAGAGAATTTCAATATTCTATCTTTGCAAAAAAAAATCTAGTCAACCACACAATGTTATTTTTTTTCTTTCAAGTTTCCTTCTTTGCAGGTTTTATTAATCATATGAAAAAAAAATATATAAATATAGTATCTTTTTATACATCATTTGATGTTATACAAAATCAATATATCTCAATGCACAATCTTGTAATATCTTCCAAAAAAAAGTATAGTACAAATTTTAAAATGTGATCACACGTAAGCAATTTATTTAAAAATTACTTCAAATAATAGATATGAGATTGTATTACCTACATTACCCTTTATCTACCTCTTTTATATAAATCTGATATTTTTTGTATATATATATAAACATGGTTTCTCTAAAAATATGTTTAAACATGTTTCATACAAAAAGTGCTGATCATGTTATGCAAAAGTTACTTCTCATATAAATATATAATATAAAGACAATTTGTTCTCTTACATTGTTTGCAAATTGCGATTGCACTGGTTTGAATTTGATCATACTAAAAATGTGTTTTCTTTTGGAGATTTTTTTAAAAATTTCTTTTTGGTGTGCCTTTTTCAAAAATATTCATTTGGCTGTTAAATCTGAAAAGTTTAAAATACCTCTGTTAAATCTGAAAAGTTTAAATTTTTTTTATATGGTCTATAAGATACTTCTAGATGGTAACTACTATTCGAAAACTCGTTACAAGTATTTATAAGGGTTTATAATGTCTCACAAGGTATTTGTAAAGTATTTAAATTTTATACATGTATAAAGGTAAATTTGTGTATACTTTAGTATGTGCCTACACATATTTGAGTAGATCTTAGACTTTTAGATGTATTTTTAATAATTTCTTAAAGATGAAACATTTTTGAAAAGTGGTATCAGAAATAGGACACTTTTGAATTTCCCTCTCTGGCTCTCTCCTTTTACTTTATAGTGCTATGGAACACTCCAAAATAACAAGATTCTGTGTGTGCATTTCCAATGCAATGAACTAATTTTTTTTGTTTTACAATTTATATGTACTCTTAAATTTACTATATTATTGTAGAATATGTGAGGAAAAGAAGTTTGCATTTTATAGACTTTTTATTTTTAATATTAATGTTTAACTTGAGTTAGAAATAATTTGGACTGTTTTCAAATGTATAGTTGTTGGTAATTTGGTATCCACTTTGGTATTTTAACATTCTCAATTGGCTATCCGCTATCAATAAGTTGAGGTTACTCCGCACCATATTCATATTCATGTGGATACTAGCTGTAAATTTGTAAAATTACTCTCTCTTTCACAAAAATTTCATTCTAGAGTTTTTTTTTTTTAATGAATGTTATTTTATATTTTTATTGTAATTTAAACACTAAAATTCTTCAGTTACCTTCAAACCAAAACTACATTTCAATAAATTTAATTAATTAATCATTTATTAGGTAAAAACATACATCGTTTGAAATATGTCAAAATGACATACTATACATATGGAGACTCGTGGCTAATTACCGTACCCAAGTCTAATGAGCCTAGCTCAGCTCTATTGCTATTGCGACCTCTCGAACGACGTAAAATGCCAGTCAAAGTCAACCTAAGAATATGCATGGACATATCACCACGAAGATTTCATGTATCTTTTTTAATCATCAATTTTATCACCACGACGATCCATTTTTCTTTACATATATCTTTTTCTATTTACGTGTTTACAAAACTAATCTTATTACCACAAAGATCCAATCAACGAAGTGTACCTATGCTTCTGCTACGCTTCCTAGTTTGTCAATTATTCTTGTTTTTTGGTTTTTGAAATTACAGACAAAACCCACATGCTGTCTAATCTTCACATGTGCTGTCTATATTAATATTCCACATTATACAAACAGTAAGAAAAATAAATAAATAATAAAGACATTTCTTGTTTGAACTTTTTTTCCCCCTCCGGCCACAAAATGCCAAAAGATGTTTTCATAATTTTGTCTTTGTGTTGGTCTTACCACTACAGAGAGATCCAATGCTGAAAAATCCGTTGGCGACGTTTGAGATGAACGCCGGCGGTGGGAAGTTCAGGACCGGACTGACTCGAATCCCACCGTTTCCGTTTCCGAAACTCTTTCTGCCCTGTGACTTGAGGTGATAAGGGACTGAAGAAGCTGAGAGCGAAGATGATCTTCTTAAAGGAGACGTGTGTTTAGGAAGATTGTGCGCCTTGTGAGTGTGATGGGTTTCCTTGGGGTTCAAGTTAAGGTTAGGGTTTGGAGTGGAGTTGCTGCGTGAGAGGAAATGAAGGGATCTTATCAGCCCTTTGCTGTTTCGGCCTTTGTCGTAGTTGAGACTTATGCTTCTCTTGAATTGCAAGAACAGTCCTCTTGGCTTGTCGTTGAAATCAGATTCAGGATTCAATAGAAGCTCTTTGAGTCTCATCTTCTTTTCGGGTGCTCTCGATGAGGATGAAGAGGAAGAGGAAGAAGATGATGATGATGACGAGAGAGAAGCTGATCTTTGAACACGGAACGTTACTGCCTGTGGTAAATCTTTCTTGATCTGTACGGGAAGAATCTTGCCATCGAAGAAGAGTTCATCAGCCGGAGACACTTCTTGAACAGAACAACTCGAGCCAAAGCAGAAATCTAAATCTGAACCTGATTCAAGAAGTGTTGTGTCTAATCTGACTTCACCGTCGTCCGTTGAGTCTACATCGTAAGAGAAAGAGATTCTTGGACTAATTCCAGAACCAGAGGCCTCCGAACAACAAACGTCAATAGCCATAACCTCTCTCCCACTCTCTCTTTTTCTCTTTGACACACACACAATATCTCTCTCTCCGTATATATGTATATGTCTCCGTTGGATATCATTCAAGAGCCAAAGCCCGGGAAAAGAATAAAGAGACCTTGAAGATTTGAAAACGATGTTGAAGAATGAAGAATGGATCGAAGAAGATTTTGAAGTCAAAGAAAAGAAAGAAAGAAATGAAGATTCTCAAGTCAAAAATGGCAGCTTCAGCTTTTCTTTTTAATTCTTTTGTAACTTGTCTTACGAAGCTAAGGAGACAATAGGAGATGGAGGGACTAATCAGTTGTTGTAGACTTGTACTTTTCACGATAAAACAAAAAGAAAAAGAAGAGGAACAGCTAAAGAAAAAGGAATAGGGAAAGAAGAAAACAAAATAGTAAAGTAATGTTGAGATTTCAATCTATTTGCCCAAAACGAATATAAAAAAGATATTTACCCATTATTATTTGTCCTCGTCTGTAAATAGATGCTTAAAATGTATGTAGCTGAGCAGTTTATGCAACATAAACTATTGTTGATGTGTTCAGCATAATCCATATAAAGACAAATGATATATGACAAAATAAAAAATGTTAATGATGAGTTGAATCAAACCAACTTTAGTTATTATTTTTAACTGTTTGAAATATGAAGCTAATGTAATCAAGAATGTGTCTTACAATTATCATGCAAGTCGCACGAATACACTGAACGGCGATCACTTAGAGGTTCTCGACTTGCACACAGTACATTAAAAATATATAAATGAATTAGACAAGTAGCAACACTGAGATATTTATTAAATAAATGATAATTGGAAGAATTATTAATAGATATAGCAAAATAAACATCCATTTGATAAATTCGATCTTAAGATCGGAAAATAACATAAGCCCTGTTGTTTCAGCGAACAAGGCTTATGTTACACTGACATCAATTGATTCTTTCTATCGCTCATTTTTCGTTTACTGTCGCTGTTTTCCTTTCTGCTCAAAATAACTGATGTTATTGTCCGTTACTGGCCGTCGCTGAATTTTTCAGCATCTCATTTAATGGAAAAAAGTATCTCTATTTTTTTTTATAAGATGCTTTATTGTTGGGTCAAAAATAAACGAATCAAATTAGTATTATTTTTGGTGTTGCTAAAAGATGTCGCAATAGATGTATCACCAAGTCCGGAAAAAAAACTCCATTTTTCTTTTAAACATTTGTTTATTGTTAATAACTTTTTTTGTTTCCTTGGTAGTAGAATTTCGAGAAAAGTATCACCAAGTAATTTCTTCTGTTTATCTTTTACCTTTATGTTGGAAAGGGCATCTGATAATAGTGTCTGTATTTTGAATCTACATAGTACCACATTATTACATTAATAATAACCGATGGTATCGTTTGATACATTGTACTTGATCATTGCCATATCTTATTTCTTAGATATTTTAGTATGTTTTTCACTATTACATAGATGTATGTAAAGGACAGTAATAATATCCACTAAGATCACTAAACAACATGTTAAAAATATGATTTAATCAGCAATGCATGTTTTCTGGTTTGAAACATTGCAGCTGTAAAGTCGCTCAATGATCTGAACAAATTGGTATATATATTATATATAATTCGCATATTAGGCTTTGAATGGTTGATACATATATTGTAAATCAGACTTTCCATAGTAATATTTTGATAAGCAAAACATCGGACTGTAATATATAATAGACAATAGTATACACTACAAGATATAACTAGTTTGGACTATTATCACAAAAACCCTGAAAAATGAGACTATATAACCTCTGCAAAGCTCCATTTTTTCATCTCACAATCATTTGCAAGAAAAAAAGCCATCTCTTCTTATCATTCTCTCATCTCTCTACCAAAAAAAAGAAAAACCATGGATGCCTCTTCAGGGTCGTGCCTAGACTCCCGGAAGCCTAAAGCAAAAAATAAAAATTTATACATTTTTGTGATCAAAAATGTTATAACTTATAACTAAAATTAGATATATTTTTTATAATAAATTATAGATAATTAGTACTTTGTTTTTAATCTATGAAAATAAAACTTTATGTTATATACTATAAATATATAATATTATATAATTTTTAAATTTATTTTCTTAATTAACACTTTATATCTACGAAAATACAATAATTTTTAAAAGTATATATTGTAAAATACTAGAGATAAATAGAGATACTTTTTAATATATTAAACAAATTTTTGAAACTTAAGAAAAAGAACATTGAAAATATATATTTTACTAATATATCAAATAATTATTTAAATTTGGGGACTAATTAGAAGGCCAATAAAATCTTAATATTAGGGGCCTGAAGCAAATGCCTTTTTTTTAACTCATAGGCACGGCCATGTGCCTCTTCTGCTGCTTACTACACACATAAGGATTTACCATTCAACGTTTAAAATAGATAAGGTATTGAAGTATTGTATTTTAAATCAAAGGTAATTAGATCAATAATACTTTTCCTTATGTATAAATGTGGAAGCTACTAATTGCTGGCGACACCATTATGTATATAGTAAATAAAGAGTCAGGAGATGTTTCTGTGAAATAATGGAAGTAATATGCTCTAATCATGTGAAGAGAATATAGATCACGTACGCGAGTTTTGCCAGTTTATTATATATGCGACTAGGGAGCATGTGTTATGGGGTTTGATCCCATCTCTAACTGAAAGATTATAGAATACCGAACAAGATCTAGAGAGAAGCATCTTCGACTTTTGTTAATTTTTTCTTATTTCTTAAACTGATTTTAGTATTTTAATATGGTAATCATGCAAATTCGTTTTCAGCTGAACAGTTCCATAACTTGCATTATACAAAACTGTTGATACGTTGTTTGTTGTTTTTTGATTTTTTTTTTTTTCGTTTTAAAATTTTAAACTGATACGTTGTTGAATGGTAATTGTATTTGCTACGCCAGGCCCTTTTTTTTTTTTTTCGGTTCAGCAGATCAGTATAGGAAAAATAATATAAATAAATAGAATGTATCTAAAGATAAATTAAAGCGTTAAACGTTTACATTAGTTTAACTTGCACTCTTCAATACAATAAAACTAGAATGTGTTGCTCTCCTTTTCTGACACATCAGTCTCAATTTTAAAGTTGGTATTGACATATCAATTAAAACAGTTAACCAATCAAAATATAAAAATTAATACAACTCATCATATACTACCAATAGAAATTGAACTATGTTCCACACATGTATAATCATGAAGGCATATCACACATATAGCCCTTCCTACTAGGCTTCAATATTCATTATGGCCCAAATAATTTGAATAAAATGATACGACGTCGTTTAACAGTTAGCAGTCTAACGTACAACCAAAGTATATGAATATCTTCATCGCTTTCCTCGATTTACCGATTTATGAGTGAACTATTTCTAAAGTAATGGCTCAGAATCATATACGTTTAATAAAATGAGGTACTTACTCTAAAATTTTTATTTTCTTTTGCGTGTTGGTTAAGGAATTTTCTCTTCTAAATAATATTTTTAACCCAAATTAAAAAATATTCACAGCCCAACTAAAAAAGAAAATAAATATTAAGGTATATTTTTCAAGTTCGTATATCTTTCCAAATAATTAAAAGAAAAAAAAATCTAAATAAAAAAATTATCCCCTTCTAGCAGCTGCCTCTTTCTATTTTTTTTTTTATTCGAATTCCATCGAGTTAAGCAAAAGCCGAGAATGTGGATCATGTGAAAAATAAAATGTGCTGCAATCTCCGAATCTAAGACTTTTTTATGAGTTTTTTTTTCCTGATTTATCTTTGTGTTCGTGGTTTTGGGTTGAAGAGAAATTTTAAGTTTTCCCGATTGAATCTTGTTATGAATTCGGTATTCGCCTTGATTCCAGGGTAAAAGGAAAATTTGACACTTTCAAAGTATTTCTTTGTTAGGTGAATGAAGATTATGAATAAAGTCGACAACTTTATAATGTAAACAAGTTATGGCTTGTGAACATTGTCCAAATTGGTATGGAACTATAGGATTTAGCTCAATGGTGTTTGCTTTAGATCTATTACTGAGTTATTTTATGAACTAAACTGCACTTTAATGCCGAATTGAATATGTGAGCTCATATTCATGAAATTTTAAGAGAATTTTAATGACTTTAAATAAAATCATGGAAAGTATAAAATTGAGGATTCTTAAGTGATTGTTTAGAAAATTGTTTAAAATCTTGCTGATTTGTTTTTCCTAATATTGTAAAATCACTCATAAAATCTTGTAATATCTTTCTAAAAAATATTGTTTTAAACATATTGTTGGATTAGAGGATGATACCAAACATTGTTTTTTTTTTTGGCTATAAACATTATTACATATGTTGTAGGTTTTCTCACATGCTACGATCTCATCAAATAGTGAATTTGCAATTGGTTAGCTGTTGATTTCTGTGTCATCGGAATCTCAGATTTTCCATTATAATCGCATATTTTGTTGATGCGTTTGTGTTCTCTTCATCGCCGCGACGAGTGCGTTGGCTCCACTTCTTGTTACGGAAGTGATGATACAAAATTTTATACAAAAAGGATGTCATGATCTAACATGTACACACATAGAGAAGAAAGAGAGATAAAGAAAGAAGAGAGAGGGTCGCAGTGAAAGTTGAGAGAATGAGAGAGAGATGAGAAAATAATATACATTGACTTCTCTGTCTCACGAGGATGCACATGCTCTTCCCTCTCTTTTAAAGTTTTTGTTTTGATTTGTATTTTTAGTGCTCCCTGTTCACATATGTTTGCTCTCTGCAAGATAACTAGTAAAATATATCTTCTTTCACAATTCACAACAGGTTTGGGTCGGAGCAAAAGCCAGAGCAAAAGTCGGTGGTTTGCGAAGCATAGGTGGAGCCATTTTGGTATTGCTTGACCAGACGGAGGAGGAGTTTCCGCTGGGTTTGTCATCATCGGACGGTGGTGGAAGGTCACCGTATAATCTACCAAGCACTTTTTTCGTCGGACGGTGGTGGAAGGTCACCGTATAATCCATCATCGGATGGTGGTGGAAGGTCACCGCTGGGTTTCTCATCTTTTCTTCTCCCCACTATTTTTTTCTTTCTGGGTATATGAGTTTGGTTTGCGACATCTTCGGTTCTTCTTCTCTGCCTCCCAAAAAATCATAGACTATGATTCACAAATCTCTCTATTTGATGAAAGAGTTTTCATAACTTTTTTTTATAAAGAAAATGATATAAAATCTTAAACCAATAACCGAATATTCGAATTCATTAACAATCCAAGATTCTTTTGTTTTATTTGAATAACATAAAACTTTTAATGACTTTATAAAACTCTTAATCCAATAACAATAGATTTATCAAGATTTTAGATTATTTTTTATAAATCCACAATTAATAACACCAAATTTTAAAAGAGTTTTTAAAAGTCTTGATTGAATAACAACATATTTTACATAACTTTTAAAGTCATTAAAATTCTGTCTAAATCCTAAACCAATACTCCCCTAAAACTGATATACATGACTAAATATAAATTAAAAGCATTAAACGTTTTTAAATAAATCGATCATTTTAAATGTCATATTAAATAAATTATCTTTCGAGACTAATTTATCATAAATATTGTTAAAATACTTAAGTTTCTAACATAATTGATGTATATGTATTTTATAAGTCCGCCACGTTCTTTTGTGCTATTATACTTGTAAACTAGGACCGGACCCGCGCTATAGGGTGGAGAAATATTTTAATGTTGTTAAAGCGGATAAGAATAAATAAGATGTTATAGTATTTGTTTATTATACTGTTTCTGTACGTCCTATTTGCTATTGTTGTTAAAAACCGATTAAAATTGAGCTATATTTTTCTTTGTCAATATTTGAGATTTTTAACACTATTTTTTTAAAAAATTTGATTTTATTAAAAGGAACAAAGGTGAGTGAAATATATAATGAGACATGATATAAATATAATGAAATCATAATTTACTTAACGGGTTGTCAAAACATGAGTAGTTGAATATTATTTTAAAAGTTTGTGTTTATTAATACTAATATATACATAATAGTAATATGTATTTATTTTTCTATGCATCATATTTACATGGGTAATGTATTCATCCAATGTGCCGATCATAGTATATATAATTAATTTGTAGTTTATGACTTTAAATTGTGGTTTTGCAAAATGTATTATAATTTTTGAGTAACAGAAATTGGGCTATAGTTTTAATTGCTACACTTAAAACAATTGGGTGTGGGTTTAATTTTTTGGAGATTTCCGATTTGGGCTTGGTTGACCTTTTTGTAAGTTTTTTTTAACCTCTGTCTGTTTTTTTTTTTGAACAAAAACCTCTGTCTTGATATCTGAAAAATGGATCGTTTTTTTTCATTTCTTCTATCCAAGAAAACAAACCATCGTTTCATCTCCATTTTCTATTTGATCAACCTTAGAGTCGTAAGTTACTTCGTGAGTTTTGACTCTTTTTGATTAAATTCACTACTTCTTCTTTCAAGAAAATATTTTTGAGAAAATTAAATTCATTACTTCTTTCCACAGAATCTTTTTGAGAAAACTGTTAAATCCGAAAAGGGGAGAAACTGCAATTAGTCGAAGCAATTCGGTGTGCTTATGGGGTTGATAAAATTCTCAATAAATTCAATTTTGACCCATGAGTTTTTCGAACCGATTAATCAATTCAATTAGGTTGGTAAGTTGATTTTGATTTTGAATTGCTTTTGTTTATAGGGATATTGTTTAGGGAAACCGATTAATCAGTTTCTTCGATCAAAGAAAACATCTTTCATCGTTTCTTCTTTATCTTCCATTCGATCAACCAAAGATCCCAAATCTACCAGTCTTCCAAATCTTTTTCATAGAGCTGTTAAATCCGACATGTTTACACAACCAATTACTCTAAAGCAATTCGGTGGGTTTATGGGGTTGATAAAAGTGTCAATCGGATTGATTCAGTTTCGCCCACATACTTTCCCGAATCAATTAATCAATTCAATTGTATTGGTAAGTTGTTTTATATTCTCAGCTGCTTTTCTTTATATTGTTTCGATTACATAAGACTATACTCTTACCCTATGTATCCAAAAAAATCGATCTTATATTTGAAAAACATAATTGTGTAGCCAAAACAACACGTGTATTGTATATATTTACAGTATTTTGTATATGATTACTTGACATATTATACATTTTATGCAGTATATGTTGATGAATATACAATCAAACCGAAGGATATATATGAAGACATCATAGTATCCGTAAGATAAGTAGTGGTTTTCCTAAAACATGTTTCATTGTTTTATTTGGAAGAATCTAAACGTGTTGCTTAATTTGGTTTACACAAAACTGCAGGAAATCAAATGAGATGTACTTTCCTACAGTCCAGTATATTACAATAGAGTCTATGTTTGGAAGGGAGAAACAGGAAGGTTAGTTTATAATCTGTCTATTATTTGCGCAAGCTGCTAAGATTCTCTCAGCAAGAATACCCCAAAGTGTACATGATAGACGGTCATCGCTACATATAGAAAAATAAATATGTATTTGAGGAACATTATATAATATATCTCGCAAAAGAATAGTACTAAGTTAAATTACAGTATGACTCTAAGTTCGAAAACAACTTTCTGTTTGTCCTTGTTGTCGACTTGGTAGATCTTCAGCTCGGCGACATTGACAACTTGACCAACTATATCTGTAAAACCACAATGTTCATAAAAATTCATATTATAGTATTACAATGAAATCCCTATATAAGTATTTGAATAAGAAACAGACTTACCAACTAAAATGTTCTCATTCAAACCAGCTTCGTCACTAACGTTTGCAAAATCTACCAGTTTCAGGAAGATGTCATCAGACAACACGGACATGGCGCGATGGAGGTCGTGTTGATCAGAGTCATACGGTAAACATGGTTCGTCACTCTGAATTTTCCAAATGATTTAGTCAATGAAAAAGTTTCAATGATTACCCAGTTTCCAGTGATTATCCGATTCTGGAATTTTTCAAACTGTGACTTCTTTACCGTTGCATGAATGAGGGTACCCTAGTTTTTTTAAAAATAGTAGTAAAATTCAAAAAAATATACAGCTAAATATAGTTCAAATGAAACAATGACAGTAGAGTAGAGAAAACTTACAGAAATATCTGCTAAAACCCTTTCGATAGTCTCTCCGAAGAAGACGGTATATTGCTACCAAGAATGAATGATTTTCACTTGAATTCTGTTTTGAATGGTTTGATTGTTAGCAAATCTGTGATAGGAGTGATTTTGGCAGCCATTGGAGAAAGTCTGCTAAGAGAGAGAGGAAGGAAGCTTAAAGGTATGGTGTATTGGACCTTTTGATACTACAATTATATTTATAGGAAAGAATTACTTATGAACAATTAGGTAAAATATTGTTCCTATAGTTTAGGGGATATTCATCAAATATCCATTTACCGTGAGTCAAACTATTGTTTATAGGTGTTAATTATAGCTTTCTCTCTATTCTTCGAATTAGGGAATATAAAAAGCAGTTATGGATAGCTTGCAAATTTGCAACCGAGATTGATATCTTTTTAGTATATTGAAGAGATTGTTTAGCGTAATGAGTGGCTTTGTTTTTGCGATACCTTTTAAGGGTAATCTTTTTAGTATATTGAAGAGATTGTTTAGCGTAATGAATGGCTTTGTTTTTGCGATTTTAAGGGTAATTATAAATTATAATGAGATTGATATTGTAAAGATTATTGCAATTAATTGTATATTACTTACATAATTTGAATTAGGGAATCTACGAAACTGTTACGATTGCTATCTTTTATATGAGATTTTTTTGCGAAATTTTGGGATTATTATTCGTGATATAGAGGTAAATTATTATATGGAAACCCAACTAATGTCGTTTTTACATGTTTTTTATGTTTTTTTATAGATGTTTGGAGCCCATAAAAATCTATGGAACTAGATAAAACCCAACCTTTGTCAAGTAAATCCGATTTTGAAATTTCGGGTTTGTTTTTTAATAAAATCCGATTGAACTAACACTAAAGTCAATTTTGTCCTTGTCGCTGATGTTGCTAGTTGTATGCGTGAAAGGTATTTTTGTCCGTTGTGTAAGTTGTACTTCTCTTTTACTATAATAGGGATAAGACATATTCACCAATAATATTTTCATCGCATATCACTATTTATATCGCTTCTAATAATATTTTTTAACAAAAATTTATAGTCCTAGATATGTTGCATTGACGACCATCAATGATAACAACAATTACCTAGCTTAAGTGTCTATCTAATAAGTGTCTAAGAAATAAATTAATAATACCAAAAAAACTATAGACCCGGGGTTTAATTTTGGAGTTTTTTTTAGATCTCCTTGGACCCGCATACGTGTCAGTCGTTACGTGACACAATTTTTTATTTTTCGCAAATCGTCTCCACCGACGAGTTCAGGCTGCCTCCGTCGTAATCGTCTTTTGTTACCAAGCCATCTTTGCTTCTCTCGTGGGTTCCTTCCCTTATTCGACGGCCACTGAGCGACTAAAGTCCGATCAGAAGCTTCTACAAGTAATTCAATTGACTCCGAGATCAAAACGATTCTTTTGATGCCGATGTGGTAATATCTCGTCTCTATCTCTTAGTTCCTGGAGAGAAAAGAAACGAATTTTGTGGCTACTTGAATAGTTAATAGTTTTGAATTTCTGATTAGAGAATTGCATGAAGCAGTGTTGAAAATTTGACAGATTCTCTGTGGTGAGTTTGCTTTACCCAATAATAAAGAAAGCTATAAAAGCTTCTTCAATGGAAGCTCATAATTAAATCGAACTGTAGACTTCTTATTTTATCTATGCCTTCAGCTCAATACATTTCGGAAATTTTGATCATGTATTTGCATTTTCACTTGCATAATCAATAAAACTTAAATGTTTCTTCTTGTTCTGTTTTGTTAACTAAGCAGTTCGCTTGAATCGAGTTACAGATTCACTTAATTCAATGGAGGATTTGCATGAAGAATACACATTTTTGTTTGAAGGAATGGTGATAGTGGCTTATATCACCTATGGTCTATGGAGAGGCTCTCTTCTTTTTATTTGTTTCTGGGTAATTTAGGGGGTAGCCATGGCTTTTGGTTCTCCTAGGGTGAAAGCCAATGACACCAAGGCTGAAGAAACTCCAAGTTCATCATCTCCTCCACATGATGACTCCTCTGAAACTGCATCATCGGAACCAGGTACTCTTCTCTTTATAACACACTAGATTCCATTTACGTAGCTTGTCGCTTATTTGGAACCATCTTGATTTATGGTAGCTTAATTTGATGATACATACAGAAAACGAGTTAGGGAATGTTGTTATACATTTGAATTTTGCATTTCTATGGCAAAAGGCTTGTCTTTGTGATCGTACTAAAGAAGTTACAGCGGCTTAACTCTTAGCTACAGGCTAGTGTATCTATTCTAGCCGAGGACTGAATGTAGCAGATTAAGAGTTTTAACTTGGTTAGGGAGCAGACAGTGAGTTGGATTTTCTACGCTTTGTTGTTAGGGCAGTTGGTTGAGAGTTCTGTCTCTTTTTGGTGAATTGGAATAAGAAAAGCAGTTGAATAGTTTTCTTCTTGTCAGTTTCCCTTGCTTCTCACGATTTTAGCTGTTCCCTGTTTTATATTTCTGTTATATGAGTTTTATTGCTTACTCAATTCTTTGATTGCTTGTAGAGTGTGATTTGTATCAAGGTAGTTGGTTTTATGACCCTGGAGGACCTCTGTACACGAACAACTCTTGCCCTGTCCTGACGCAGATGCAGACATGCCAGGGAAATGGAAGACCTGACAAGGGATATGCTCTTGAAGGTGTCACAAAACGATAGCTGCATCTTCCTGATGACTCAGGTCTGCCTTTCGGTTAGATTAATCTCTTCAGTGCTCAGTTTCTTCTCTATGTCTTGTGAAAATAAAATCTATTGGAGATGCTCTAAAAGCCTTTTTATTTTATTTTATAATGGCCATTATTGCCACGGCCCCTAATAGAAATAAAATCCAAAATGCTTTATTCCAAAACATTTTAACTTATACATAAAGATTCTTGCCTTTAAAAACAATAACATTAACATATATTTACAAACCCATAAAAACTGAAATTGATTCTGTAAAAACCTTTTAACTCCCTTCTTCGTTCGTTCATTACGCCGAATCTTCTTCTTCTTCTTCTTCTTCTTCTTCTTTAATCTCCGGTAAATATTTGCTGCCTCTTTCTTCGAAATTGTGAGGTTAATCCCTTTCTTACTTGATTTACTTGTAATCCTCTTTACCATCTCTAGCTAGGGTTCTTCCTCGTTTTCGTTTCCTTCTCTTTACCATCTCTCGCTCACTCTCGTTTGCTTCGTCTTCACCTTCTACTCGCCATCAGTAATACGAAATCGGTAACTTAGAGTTCTCGAATTATATATTGCAAAAAGATTCTTTGGATGTCTCTCTGTCATGATCTTTTGTACTTTATTTTGCTTTGGTTTCAGTTTTGGGTTGAACTAGTGTTGTTGCTTTAATGTTTGCTTGTGTTAATAGTGAATATAATTTGTAATCTGTTTTTGGGGGTGTGATTGTGCTTATCGAACCTAGATTTTTTATTGTTTCGTATTTTATTCTGCTTCTTAGTTGGCGGCCTCTCGTAAAAAAACCCTAGGGTGAAGAAGATGAGTGTTAAAGAAGAAACCTCAGCAAACTCTAAGGAGCTCTTCCTCAAGATTGGTTTGGATGAGGAAACCGCAAGCAACATCCGCAGCAAAACTATTACTTCTGATCTCACTGACATCATCTACGAGGTTCTCTTTTATCACCCCATAAGAAACGCTACTCAACTTGATATATCAGATTGGTCGTCTCTCCGAAATTTTTCCTCAAAGTCTACTGACTTCTTAGGTTTTTGTGCATGCTGGTGTGTCTGATGGATGTGACAGAACTATTGGGAATCTACTTTACTCTGTGAGTTAATGTAAAACCTAATATAGTTTGTTTGCCAATAATGGTGGTAGAAGCTTACTAATGGTGGCAATGATGTTTTGTTAGGTTGCAACTAGGTTTCCTATAGGTTCTTTTGTGCATCGTTTAGAAGCTCTTGTGCATCGTTCAGACTTGATCAAATACATCATGTCCTCTAAGGTTTGTTTTCATCAGTTTACATGATCTGTTTTTTTTTTTTTTTTCTCTTTTTCATCTATATAAACTAAACGTGTTTTGGTTTTCCTTGTGTATTATTACATCTGCAGATTAAGTTACCAGCACAGATGGATGCTGCGTTAAAGTATTTTAAGGATGTTGATTCTAATGGCTTCAACCTGAAAGAATTTGAAGACGCATGTGGTGTCGGTATGAAAATCTTTCCGATGCAATCATTAGCACTAAATGTATATTATTAAGCCAGTGACGACAAGTACTCGAAGTTGATAGTTTCATTTGATGTTATATATTGGAACAGGGGTTGTAGTTTCAGCTGAAGATGTTGAGAAAACTGTTAGTGACGTCTTTGAAGAGAACAAGAAAACAATATTGAAGAACCGTTACCGAGAAGGTTGGTCTTTACATAATTGATATTGTTGCTCTACTATTTGATTTTTTTTTTTGATTTTTATTTGCTTCTCACAGAACGTGATGCATTTATGTTTTTTTTTTTTTTTGTGTGTGTGTAGAGCGTAAACTATTGGTAGATGTCCGGAAAACGTTTCCATGGGCAGATCCTAAGATTGTATCGGTGAGCATATATTATGTTTTCTTAGATGGAAAAAAAAAAACCAAACTTCGATTTGCTGATTGAGATTCATGTTTTAATAGAAACTCATAGGTGAAAAATTGTATGAATTGCTTGGTGAGAAGACAGCAGCTGATAATGAGAAACCGGCAAAAAAGAAGGAGAAGAGAGAGAAGCCTACCAAAGTTGAGGTGAGTGTGCGTAGCTAATGTTCTTATGGTTCTTGTAATGATCTAAGTAAGAGTTTTAAGTCTTCATAACTTTGGAAAAGAAGACTAATGTGGAAGCTGCTTCGCAGCCTTCTGAAGAGGAGCTTAATCCATATTCTATATTCCCTCAGCCAGAGCATAACAAAAGGGTAATAAATCACTTGCCTTTAGTCTTTTGAGTTCTTTCTAAATACTTGCAAGTAGTCGTAGCATGAGAATATGAATAGAGACCATGCATATATGATTTGTATTACTTATAAGCTCTTATTGTGATGAAATGGAACAAAACTGCATTGTGAAACATATGGGAGATATGAATGAGTATTTTGTAAATTTGGTAATATAATTCTGTTGTAACCTTGAGTATATCATGAGTATTACATGATATATTATTTTTCATCAGGTTCACACAGAGGTGTCTTTTAGTGACGGCTCTGTTCTCAGATATAGCAACACTAGAGAACTTCTTGATAAGCATTTGAAGGTGACTGGAGGCAATGTTTACACCCGTTTTCCCCCTGAACCGAATGGGTATCTTCATATCGGACATGCCAAGGTAATAAGTCCATATATGAATGAGGTTTTTAGATACTATCTTATGGATCATAATGTTGTATGCTTGGTAAGACCAACATGTTCGTTATACTGTTTTTGTAATCTAAAACAATGTTTTTTACTTTCAGGCTATGTTTGTAAATTTTGGTCTTGCAAAGGAGCGAGGTGGTTGTTGTTATCTGCGGTAAGAGTTCTTAGCTTTTAGCATAAGATTGCTTCTTCTTCTATAAACACATTGCTTAGGATTCTTTTCATGATTTCTCAGGTTTGACGACACGAACCCTGGAGCCGAAAGAAGAGAGTATATTACTCACATTGAAGAAATTGTTAACTGGATGGGTTGGGAACCCTTCAAGGTATTATCATCATCTTATATGCAACAAATACTTACTAGTTTTGTGTTTAGAGTTGCCTCACCCTTACCTATATTTTTTCTTGTAGATTACATACAGCAGTGATTATTTCCAAGAGTTGTATGAGTTGGCAGTGAAGTTGATAGAGACAGGCCACGCATATGTTGATCACCAGGTTGAACAGAACTAAGTTTAAGCTGATAGTGGATTCGTCAATATCAAACTATGCGCAGAACCGATTCCTAATATAGTATATGGTTTTGTAATCTCAGACTGGAGAAGAGATCAAAGAGTACAGGGCGAAGAAAATGAACTGCCCTTGGAGAGAAAGGCCTATCTCAGAATCTTTGAAACTTTTTGAAGAAATGAAATGTGGAAATATTAAAGAAGGGACTGCGACCTTAAGAATGAAAATGGATATGCAGAATGATAATTATAATATGTATGACCTTATTGCATATCGTATAAAGGTAAGTGCAAAAACAGACTTGTCGCGTAATCAAGATTTTCATGTTTCTCTTTTGGTGATTTGATTTGACGTGTTCATTTTTTTTTGGTAGGTTACGCCTCATCCTCGTACCGGTGACAAATGGTGTATCTACCCAAGCTATGATTATGCTCATTGCATTGTTGATTCTCTTGAGAACATAACACATTCGGTTAGTCTTAGATTTTTATTAATATATGTATCTCTGACATACAATATTCTTATGTGTGTATTGTATAATGTTAAATGTAGCTCTGTACGCTTGAATTTGAAACTCGGCGTGCTTCTTACTACTGGCTATTACATTCTCTACATGCGTCATGTGTGGGAATATTCACGGTTGAATATAAGAAACACTGTGATGTCAAAGCGTAAGGTTGGTCACAAAACTGGAACCTGATCATACATTAACAGCTATGAAAGTCTTTTATTTTTCTTTCTAGAGAATAACGGTTCTGATTATATCATTTTGTTTCTTTTGTTGTAGTTGATTTACCTTGTGGAAAACAATCATGTCAATGGTTGGGATGATCCGCGTCTGATGACACTTGCTGGTTTGAGACGGAGGGGTGTGACTCCGACCGCGATCAATGCTTTTATACGGGAAATTGGCATTACTAGAAGGTTCATTTCTGTTGTTAGCTGTTTTGGTTCACTAGGAATATTTTGATCTATCTTAATTATTTTTTTTGCTAGTAAATCTTCAATTGTATATACTGCAGTGATGGTTGCATGATAAATGTGGATCGTCTTGAGTTTCATATTAGAACGGAGTTGGAAAAAACCGCTCCCCGAGCTATGGTGGTGGTTGATCCTCTTAAAGTGGTCATCACCAATATGGAATCAGATAAGGTCATAGAGCTTGATGCACAAAGGTGGTACGATGGTCGAAGCGACGACCCCTCGGTCTTTTACAAGGTGAGAACTCTGTTTTTAAGGACTTTTTTAATTTTTATCTATGCATAATGTGAAATGCCTTTGGTTTTGGTTTTTGGTAAAGGTTCCTTACTCTAGAGTTGTATACATTGACCGAGATGATTTCCGACTGGAGGATTCAGAAGATTACTATGGGCTTGCCCCTGGTAAATCAGTTCTACTAAGGTAAATGCAATGCTACACATAGACACATGAAGCTTTTTTTTTTTTTTTGGGCAAACACATGAAGCTTTTTTAAGTTACAAAAAATAATAATAATAGTAATGGTTCATGTTTTGCAGATATGGTTACCCTATCAAATGCACTGGTGTTGTTTATGCTGAAGACAATGAAAGTATTGTTGAGATCCACGCAGAGTATTATCCTGTAAAGACGACGTATCATCCTGATATGCCGACGAAGAAACTAAAGGTTCTTTTAACAAACACTAGAACTTTTACCTTGCTAAAAGTCCTCTTTTGGTCTTTATATTTTGAGTTTTCTTTGGCAGAGTTTACATTGGGTCGCTGAACCCTCCCCTGGAATAGAGCCATTGAAGGTCGAACTTCGGCTTTTCGATAAACTTTTTAATTCCGAGGTACGCCATTTTCTCTGTTTTTTTTTTTTCTTCTTTTTCTGTGTGTTTATGGATAATTTAGCCAAGACTTATCACCGTTTCCTGTCGTAAACAAATAACAGAACCCAGCAGAACTAGAGAATTGGCTCGACGACATCAACACAAACTCAAGAGAGGTAGTTTCAAATGCTTTTGCTGTACCAGCCCTTAAAGAAGCTGTGCTTGGGGACATATTCCAGTTCGAGAGGAAAGGTATATTAAAACATTAAAACATTTTGCGGGTGTTTGTTTCCTTTTTCGTTTATTGAAAATCAAGAGCTAGAGATGAAATATTTGAGTTTCTTAACAGGTTATTTTGCGGTTGACAAAGATTCTACCCCCGACAAGCTAGTGTTCAACCGGACAGCCAAATGGAAAGAGATCCCCGGTAAAGCTAGCAAGTGATAATATTAATATTGGACATCAGTTTTTTAGCGTATTTGTTACATATTAATATTAGTGATTACCAATTTATTGATTGTTTACTTAAAATTTGTTGTTTATACAATGTTTTAATACAAGTTTTCAAAGGAAATAAGAGGTCTTGATTGTTGATAATTGTTATACTATATTGGCTTGATACGCACGGAATCAACAACCGTTGTTGCCTTTGTTTTTTGTTTTGTTCATATCTTTAATGTATATTGAGAGTTTGTTCAAGTCTTTGGTCAAAAATTTTAGCTCGTCAACATTACGAGCCATAACCATTGGATCTTCTTTCTCTATCTGCTATAGTGTTATGTTGATACTTATGTCCTACAAAGTGGCCGAAAGCTTTGTGGTAGAGAGACTAAAGAGAGTTTAGTCTTTTCACGCATGTGATTTTGATTGAGTCGAAAAACTGAAAGTGATTGTTGTATATAACTTTTTTTTTGTTTTTTAACCTCCGTCGACATCATTCAATCTTATTTTCTACCTCTACATTGTCCAAAAGTTTAATAATTGGTTCGACGAATGTGGAATTTATGGTGTATATTCTATAGAGGACCATAGAGGCACATGGAAATATTACTGATTTAGGAAGGAATAAGGTGCCCTTTGCCATTGGGGTTTAAGGATAAGAGTGCTGCTGACGTTATTGTACTCCTTTCACTAGGCCTGATTCTATGCTCTCTACATGTGTTTCAGTGCAGAAGTGCATATGGCATCACTTATCTTTTTTTATTTTTTTTTATTTGTGAGTCTTCCTTTTTTTTTTTTCTTTTTTTTTTGAAATGAGACAGTATAATTTTTTTCCCAATGATCAGCAGGATAACAAGACGCAAACCCCCCAAATTATCGGTTCGAACGAAATAATTAAAACTGCATATCTCAAAGAAAAAACGAAATTTACATATGATAAGAAACAAACTTACTAGATAGATAACTTCTCGTGTGGTGCACATAAAATCGTTTGAATAGTTACTTTCATAGAAATGTAAAATGGTCAATCATGTTGTTCTTTGTACAGTTGATAGAATTGTTCACAAACGCACGTGCCAATACACAGTCGACATGTGAGAATGGGATACGAGGTTACGTCACTATTTACCGGAACATGATAATTTTTTCATGGCTTAGGTTTGACTAAAATTTGATCTTGAATAGTTTATGCAAGTGAGGATTACTTGTTTGAAAGAATGTGAACTAGATGAAACACGGAACAAGAAAATGAGTATGTTTATGCGTTATACGTGTAACGAGTGGTTGTAGGATTTGGTGCCAAAATAACACTGTTTGCTTTAAGAGATGGTCATACTCATAAGTCATAACTTTTGTTGTGTAACTTGTAAATGTCTTGTTTCATGAACCAAACCAGCTGGTCTTGTTTTTTTTTACGTTGGTGTCCCTTCTTAAACAACCATCTTGACTTTAGACTTTCGACTTTCTAATAGTCTTTCCATACTGACCTACCTAACCATACCAACAATTAGTATACCGCTCTACTTCAACTCATCATAATTTGTATTTCTTATCCAAAACGTATTGAATTTAAATTCAGTTTAGCAAAGTGTGGGCGGGGTCGGCTAACATATATTATTTTGTTTGAAGTAAACTAAAATGAAGGTGGTTAGAGGATAGTATGTTGGGAAAATATGAGTTTCTGGGATTAAAAGTCTAGTTATAGAGCTTTTTTGTTTGTTTGTTTGTAAGATAGTAAATATAGAGCATTTAAAATTAAACTGTAAGATATGCAAATGATTTGGCCTCGTGAATTATTTTCTTATAAAACTTACATCTATTTCAACTAACATTTATCCGTAATTAATGAATATTTGACCTATACAGTAATGTTTCTTTTCAAATTGGGTCCATTTTACTCAAGTCTTTTCTAAAAAGCTATTGGCGTTTATCAACCAGGTTTAGATATTAATCTACGCGACATAATGAGTATGATTGGTAAATTTGAAGTAATTTAGGCTCAGAGCAGCAGTGATTAATATCTGGATTCAATAATACAGTAATATATAGTATATTTTTACTTTATGTACTTTCTGAATTACTAAATTTTTACGTGGAAAGATTCGTTTATAATTCGAAAGAGTAACATGAGATATATGAAGTAGCATTTACATACAAAGTGAGTGTGATCTTTCGTTCATGACCTCTCAAAAGTGCATCAATGTTTGTTCCAGAACTTTTTAGTGTGGTACCTTTGGGTTCAAATATTGTGCAGTTTCCATGTACTTCTGAAAGGCTTTTTGAAGTGTCTTCCAATAATTCGATCCCATCAACAAGACTTCTCCAAAGCCACCTTTCTCTATCGTTGCAGTTGAAGCTCTTTTGGGATAATAACAATAATAAATAATTGATATATGGGACCTTTCTCCTCTATTATCTTAAATAAAAGCATAAGGCATTGAGCATCAACAAATTAACTGAGAGCGCAATCCATATCTATAATCTATGATTCGTTGATTCCACACACAAAAAACAATGATTTATGTCAATCAAAGCCAACTCTCCTATATCGTCAACGTACGTTCTTCCTGAAGGATCACATCAAATATTGGTGAAGAGACAAATGATTATGTCTCTATCCCCATCGTTAAGTTCTTTCCACCTGTTTAGGTGATCCTCTCTCACTAAAATACATATCTCACAAAGAATTCAAGACTAGGGACTACCTTTTCCTATTTACCCCAACCTTAGTCATTTTTTTTTCCATCTGAATTATATATATCCATTATATTATGCAAAACTGGTATACATGAAAGAATACTGTTTTGATACACAACACCGACAAAAGTCGAAGTCAATTCAAAAACTAAGCCGGCGAAAACATAAATATTCCTGGAAAACGAAGCCCAAAAAGGAAACAAACTATTATTATAAATACTTTTCAAAAGACTTTGATCATATACTAAAATGACAAATATATAATAAGTATTTGAATACTCACAACAAAGTTATAAAAAACACACTATAATCCTCGACCCGAGAAGAATATGGGTTAAGGTTAAGAACTTCTTGGTTACTAAAGAAAATTAAAAAACTAGTATAGTACTCTCTCCATGTTAAATAAAGCCATTGGTGGTGGACTCCACCCTCTCATCTCTTGACGACTTAATTATACTCCCTAAACTGCCAAATGTCATCTATGTTCCACATGGGATCCTGTGTGACATCCTCGTACGCTGAATAACCATCCGCCACATGGCACTGCATTGAGATGTCCGAGTTTCTCATGTAATCCTCCATGCCAGGGACATATCCTCCCAATTCTTGATCATTGCCTTCATGGAAAGACATCGAACCATCGACGATGTTAGTGTTGTTATGATCCATAAAGTGTGGTACTGTCCATGTTGAAGTACTAGAACCGTCCATGTTGCTGATACTTAGGTTCTGACTCGAGAATTCTGTATCTTTTTGTATACTCATCATGGAGTCTTGAGATTGAGAAGGAAGAAGAAGAGAGTTGTTGTTGTTGTTGTTGTTGTTTTGGGGACAACAATAAGTAGTAGTGGATGAGTTCTGCTCCATCTTCTCGATCAATCTTGGAACCCAAAAACTACGAACAGCGTCAAAGAATTTGTCGCTATTAGATTCGATGTTGAGTTGACGAGCTTGTTTTTGAACTCTTGTTCTCCAATAGTTCTTGATTTCGTTGTCCGTTCTTCCCGGTAAGTACTGTGCAATCTTGGACCACCTTAGCACACATATATTCGTTTAGAAAAAAAAAAAACAAAGAAACAAAAGACTCTTTGAGATATGAGAGTTGAGGGTGGCTCACTCACCTATTACCCCATTTAGAGTGAAGCTCAAGGATCAAAAGCTGTTCTTGAGGAGTTAGATTCCCTCTTCTGATGTCTGGTTTCAAGTAGTTTAGCCATCTCAATCTACAACTTTTCCCGGTTCTCTTTAGCCCTGTTTTATTCAAAGATAGTGATTATAGTACAATGAGAGAATCTAGCTAATATTAGCAAATCAGTATCATGTTTTTGATTTATTACCAGCACATTTGGCGACGTGATTCCAACGACCTTCACCGTTGTGGAGAATGTAATTTGTGAGAAGAGTGTCTTCTTCAAGAGTCCAAGGCCCTCTTCTTAGCTCTACATCTTCACTTTCTTTAATGAAGCTCTTCTTCTTCATTGATTTTTCCATCCTTATCTTTCAATCTTCACTAATGCCTTCTCTACTTTGTTTTGTGGGTTTTCGTATCTTTTAAGCTCTCTTATGCATGCATGACTGTATACATAGAGAAAGATAGGAAGACTTTTAGTGCTTTGAGAGGTGAAAGTGAATCCACAGCTTCTTGGGAATATATATAGAGACTCGTAGTATTGGAAAATGTTCTTACTTTAGCCATCAGCTTGCTTTTTTCCAATAAAAATTAGTTGTCACACGTTTCCAACTTTAATTAAAATTCTTACTTAATTGGCTTCTCATTCTTCTAACTCATTAAAGTACATATTGAGTATGGTTATCTTTATATACATGCAAGAATGCAAAACCATTTCTATTTTCTAGACAAAATTTTCGACAGATTTTCTAAATGAAATTGTGATGGTTTTTAACTTTTAATATTGAAAATTTCATAATCAAAAAATATATTATAACACAGAAAAAATATAAGAATGAAAATAGGTATAACAATTAAAAAAAAAAAAAAACACATATTACGTTTAGATAGATAATCTGTAACGGAGAAAATCACACATCTTATAAGATAATAAAACCAAATCATGTTTGAAATCAATTTGTTTGCTATCGCAAAATATTTCATTACCATTTTCTTAATTATAATCGTGTCTCTGCTCTCATCTAGTGCAATTTTTCTCTACAAATATTTTCCGAGCTATCATAAATTCAGAAGCCAACCAATATCTATATTTGGATTAGTCGAATCCTGCGATAAACCCTGGTCCAGGAATATACTTTATAAGAAGCATAAAATATATCTATACAGATTCATTTACTTTTTTTTTTGTGACGATGAAACAGAAATGGAATTTTGGTGACATAACTATATAGATTAGATGTTCACGTGTAAAGAATATGGAAAATAATTTTGGATGATGAAAGTACGAATGAGATTCTCAAATAAATTAATTTAACTATACTGAAAAAAAGTTTACAATACTATTCT
Source organism: Camelina sativa (assembly GCF_030686135.1). Classification (NCBI taxonomy): domain Eukaryota; kingdom Viridiplantae; phylum Streptophyta; class Magnoliopsida; order Brassicales; family Brassicaceae; genus Camelina; species Camelina sativa. Next base: position 20,795,092 of record NC_141886.1, on the reverse strand, counting down.
ATGCCAAAGAACTCATCTACTTCTATAATTGTCTTTACCACAACTTTGCCTTTATACTACTTTTATATTTGATATAATGTTGCTAGGACATAAAACATAATTATTGAGTATATAGGAAGAATCATACAGATCCTTATTCGAGCCAAACAAAATATTACAAAAAACCTAATAGATCATTGTCCTAGAAATTATTGATTAGATAAAAATTGTATGGAAGCAAACAAAAAAAATTGGTGCAAACACCCCAAATGCTTAACCTAAACTAGAAGTCTAGTTAGTGGTCATGATTCATGAATTACTGTACGTCGATGCGTCACTATCCCACACATTTATAAATGTATGTATATAAATATGTGGATCGTTACGACTTAGTCCATTATATTCTATGATTGTGGACACATTAGTTTTACATAGCATTTTAGAATTATATAAATTGAAACTTTGATATAAATGGTAAAAGCTAGAAGACACAGCTATTTCTTTTAACGAAAATTTCTAGAAGCCAGCTAAGTTTTGCTGACTTCGTATTAGCATATATCCTTTCAATCTTTGAATATTCAAAATAGTCTTCCTAAAATAAGTTTTCGTTAGCTCATAATTGTATTATATACTATTTCTATTAAACAAATACAGTAATTTTAGAAAAATAAGGAAGGGTCGTGTCGCTTTGGTCTACCGGGTACGTAAGTCAAAAATGTCTATGTGCATGTATTGTAAAACTTATGGTCTTGCTAATATACTCTCGTTAACTGTTCAATCCCAATCTTTTGAAGATGATGATAACTCCCAAACCCAAAAGAATTTGTAAATAAAGCCTAAAGACCAGGAATAAAGAAAAATAAAGTCGATTTTGACATTTGTGTCTTCATTATCATCTTATTAAACAATCAGCAAAACGACATTTTAATAAGTTGTTAGTATATGATGATATATTAGCTAGTAAGAATCGACTCTAGCCGATTCTTAAGTCGGTAAAGTTTATATTCAAAGCACCAACATTACGATGATTGCAACAGTCTATCAAAGCGTTACAAATTATATCCTTTCCAAAAATATCCATCTCGCCATCTTAAGTTTCCTTTTTGGTACAGCATAGGCATTAAAACAAGAGGATTAAATAATTAATATCTCATTCCGTGGATCAATTCTCACAGTTCAATGGTCTGCTTTTGCTTCATAAACAAGTTGCTGACTTTGTAATAATGCATTTAGAGATAGACGGAGAGAGATAAGTGAAGTACCCAACTTGACGCAATGAAATCGAAGTGACACTTCAACTTTTATTAAGGAAAGTGTTATTGAGACTTTGTTGAAATGATTGGGAACAAACTTGAAATCTGAGTAAGAATTACAATGCAAGTCCTAGTCGATGTGATGGATCAAAAATCTTAGCAGATAAAACAGAGACAATGTATGGATAGTGTAGTGTACTCTGAGACCAACAGGCTTGTGTAATCACTTGCTCACAAGAAAATTAAAGCAATTCACTCAGCTGAGGGAAGCAGGCATTCATCGACCATCTCCACGAGGTTTGGATTCTCCAGTGCAGCCGCAACACGTTCTTTGTCGTTTAGTTGTTTATTCACTGCATTGTAAGACCAAGAAACCAGACATCAGGTCTAAAAAGTGTAAACTTTTAACCAATGGTTTAAACAAAAAAAGATCCATTCCTTTAGGTATATTTCATTTGGTACTTTGAGAATCAACTGTAACAGATTTCATTGACAACAAAGGTGGATCTAAACCAAAACACATATGCCAACGACGATGGATAGATATTGAAAATTGGCATACCTGCATCCTCTGTTGCATGACTACCAGGTGCTACCCTTATGTCAATCTGAAGAATATAGAGCCGCTTCAGAAGATTGAGGCACATAAAACATTGGTCGTGTGTGCTTTTAAGGCAGTTACAGTGACTATATACTAGAGGATAAAGCTATATTCCGTTAGCAGTATCAGAACAGTTGCTTAAGAATGACACAGAAAAGGCCTTTCCCTCACATATCCAAGGACAATATGTGTCGGTGAACGTTTATTTAGTGTGATACTTCTATGTTCTTTCTTTAATTATGTTTAAACTACTCTCAGTATTGCTCAAGTAAGAAAAAAGGGCTTAGAAGAACATCTTGACAATGCTCAAAATACGCAAGAAAAGAGATCCGGAGCCAAATAACATGATTTCCACCAAATGTTGCTCAGTTTCGTTATGTTCAATTCAAACCACTCTCAGTAATGCATGAATCAGAAAATGAACTCAGAAGATCATATTAAAAATACTCAAAGATATGCAGAAACAGAGAAAAAACTACAGAACCTAACAAACGATGTAATCATAAATCTTTGTATACCTTGTATCGAGCAGGAAGGCTACGCAGAAGTTTCACGCGAACACAAAGACCAATAATGGTCGCCATGCTACAATGTTCCATAGTTGGCGTAAACGTAACCCTGAAAAGAAACGGCAAGAGCTCAGCAGATTGGCTCAAAGTAAAACTATTATTAACTCCATACAAAAAATAAAAAAAAGGGTTCAATCCCAACATTTACCTAACATAACTGTTGTCATCATCCACTTCAACTGAGTCTTCAGTAACTACTCTGAGATCTTCCAGAGTATTAGGATGCTCTGGATCTTTGATATCTCTTATATGATTTGTAAATTGTCAAGGAAAAAAGAGATGAACCCAAATATCTTTCTACTATTATCAACTAACACAAGCTTATGAAGCAAAGTGGGCATGTTCAAGTTGTTCCAAAAACCTAAGCCTACACTAATCTCAGGTCCTAAACAAACACACAAAATTAAGAAAACTTGATGATTGAAAAGAGTGTAGGTAAGTGCAAAATGAAATAAAAGGATATCAAAAATCTCAAGTTGATCAATTGGTTCTGGTGTAAACTCATCGGTGTTGCTTGAATCAGTTCGAAGACGCCTCTCTTTCTTCGGGTAAATGATTGGGTTCTCGTTGATTAACCCAGACACCATTTTTTTTATTCTTCCTCACCTGCCTAAATTGATCCAATTAGTATAACAGATACAGAGAGACTCGTCTAAGAACCAACGACAGCCAAAAAAAAAAAATCAAAAATCAAAGCTTTTCAATTGGGAATAACAAAACCCTAAAACAAAAATAAAAAAACCCTAAATACGCAGGGGAGAAGCAAGCGGCGGACTGAAAATGAAAGAAGCAGAGATACCCGACTTCAAAATCAATCAATCAGCAAAGTTTGAAGCTTTAATTTGGTTAGAGAAAAGAGGCAAAAGTTTTCAATTTTACGATTTTTTTTTTAAAGAAACTAAATTTACAGGAAAAATAAAAATATATGAGAGATAGGTCAAAGAAACATAAGAGTTATATAGGCTTACGAGTACGATAAGGATTTGAGGAAAGCTCTCTGTGAAACCTCGTCGCCAGAAGGAACAGAGATGATGATGATGATGCTAATTTATTTTTGACTCACTTAAGTAATTAAAAGATATATACATGTATACGCTTCCAAATTTAAACGATGATAATATGTTTTAACATTTTTAAACAAAAGGAATTGTAAATAATGAAAATATTAAATTTTGAAATAATATATTTTATTATTAAATTTGAATCATTTTATTTTACATATTCAAATCCATTTAAAACATATTGTGAATTATAATAAATCATTAAATAAATAACATGAGATTTTAACAAGTATTTGTAAATCATATAACCAATAATACATAATTTTGATAACTAATTTAAAACCAATGATCACATGATTTTTGTTTGGATTTCCAAATCTATTTTTCAGACATGATTCATGTTTGGATTTACATTTATGCAATCATGGATGTCTTGATTCCATGAACCGTATTGGGTTATGAGATTCAGATTAGCAATCTTTCTTCACTATACTATGTTCTTGCATTTGAGGGAAGATCTTGATATTGTCTCTGCCTGTTTTAGAGCTTGTTTTGGTGTATCTTTCAGCTTTATCCAGAAAAAGCAAGGTTGGATGGTCTTCGAATTTGCATTTTCTTCATTTGTCCTGATGTGTTTTAGGAACACCCTTGGCATTGCAACGGCAGAGAATTAAAATAAGTAATATGTAAAATGGTTACAAATATAGAGACTTAGAGAGTATATTACTTATTTAATTAGAGTTAATTAAGTAAGTAATCACGAGATATATGTATATGCGCTACAAGCCTACAACTAAAACGACATATTTTCGAGAATTGTAATATGATAAAAAAGTTATGGTTGTATTTATTTTATTTGAGACATTTTTTATTGTTAATATTGATGTATAGAAGTATATTAATAATTGTAAATTCGGTAATTTTATTGGTATAATATGGTTATTAGTATAAATTTGATTTAGTTAATATTAGTAGAGTTTAAATTTGGATATGACGAAATAATTGTATGTATATAGTTTTAATGCAGCATTAAGTCATATTCTAGACCAATTATATTCGAGCAAGCATATAATGACCCTTTTATACCAATTATTGTAAATGATTATACTATTTTAATTTGTTTGATTTATATTATAATTTTATATTGTTTGTTTGTTGTATTTGCATCATTATTTTTGTAGATAATTTTAATAGTTACCTTAATATTGTAAGTTTGAGAACATAAAACTTATTAATTTATCAATCCACATCAATTTAATTTTACCAATCTGCTGATATGAAACATTGAACACACATTATCATAAATTGAATAATATATCTTCGTTTAAAAAAAATCAGATCACAACATATACAAGAAAAAATCTACATATTTATTAATCATATATTCATCTAGATTATATGATAATTTGTAAATGAAATCAAATATTTACATATTAAATAATAATACTAGGATGACCAAAATATATGCATATTTGGTTGAGATTACTGTACAAAATATGTATACTTAGTCTTTGTGATGATTAGTAATGTAAGGAAATAGGAATTAAAATTAAAGATTTCTCTAACGATGACTATATATCTCAGATGTCTTCTGCTTCCATTGGTTTGTTGATAATCTTATAAAAATCTGATAATAGAATGATATAAAATTTGTGGAGGATAGCAAAGTCAAAGAAGTCTGTTACATGATTCTCTAATAAAAAAATACAAACTAAAAAGTTTTTAAAATTAATAATAGTCTAGACTATGAAATTTTATTAATATATTTATTTATTTATAATAGTATTATTTTGATTCATAAACTGATTTTAAGACCAGAAAAATATTATATATTAATTTATAGGTATTGATGATAATGAAGTTCTAGATAATTATCCACACATTATATTTCACAATACAATCTAATTATCTATTTCATAATAATACACCAGATTTTATTTATTTGCATTCCATTACAGAGACGAACTAAAAAGTTAAATGATATATGTATTATATCAATTTTATATATTAGTTAGAATTAAAAGTAATTAAACAATAAGAACATTGAAAAATCCATGAAAAGTTTTGAGAAACCAATATTTTAATATAACTTATTTTATAAGTCAAAATCTCATCCATAATAAATTTCGCTCTTGTTAAAATTATTTTTAATGATTCAATATATATATATATATATATATATATATAATAATGAGCTTATGGAAATCAATCTTCGATTACTTCATGAGAGTTTTAGTATATATATATTTCAAGTTTTTTGCTACATACATTAAAATTTACAAAATAATACCTAAGTAAGTTTTACTAATATATATACTCATCAAGTAATAAAAAATTATTTTTACAAACTTACTACCATTTTCCATTTTTTGTGTGTTTTACTTTAAAATGAAAAATACAATATTAGAATGATTAAATTCAATTTTTATCCAATTAACTTAATATTTCTTTATATTATTATTTTGAACTTTAACATACATGATTTATTGGTTTATCTAAACTAAATGATAAAATGATATTACATACCAAAATCTAATTGACTTTTAACACACATCAGATTAACCATATACAGTATATAAATACTCTTAACATACACATAAGATTAATTATATGCACTTCAACTCTTAGAATATTTGTCATGTTTAATCACAACTTAGCTTATATGATCCTCTTGAGTCTTGAATGTTCCCAAGAAGATAGATGAGATGATTTTTAGTTGTTTGAATGACAAAATAAGATCTTCAACGAATCAGTCAGTTTCTGCGTATGTAGATAATTAGATATATTAACATTGAGTATATTGCAGTACGTATAAGATTGATTAGTCAGATTAAGCATTGATTTAATTACAGGTCCGACTTCTTTGGTTCACCAGTTCCATATGTTATTGGCTCATCGCTTCTTCTTGAAGGATCTAGGACCATTGAGTTATTTCTTGGGTATTGAGGCTACAAGAACATCCAGAAGTCTTCACTTAATGCAACGGAAGTACATCTCCCATTTCATTCAACAAGGAGCATATCCATCGTAGTTCAGATACCGTATTAGCAACAGCACGGTATTCTGCCTCTGTGGATGATCTAGATACATTCCTCTGCTTATTCGAAGACCATGATACTGGACTGCCCCCAAAGTAAATAATATACGCATATGTGGAGACATAGGTTGCTTTGTCTCTTCCCCAATCAGCATCGGAGAATGCGTGAACCGTAAGGGGAGCATCACTGCGGAGAAAAATACCAAGAGTTCTAATGCCAGCCAGATATCGAAGAACCCTCTTAGCAGCCTGCCAATGTGCATTAGTCGGTTTATGCATGAATTGAGATAGTCGATTTACCGGAAAAGCAATGTCCGGTCGCGTAAAGGCCAAGTATTGCAAACTGCCAACCACCATGCGATACTTGGTAGCATCAATGAGAGGCTTACCTGACAACACTGTTAGCTTCGTAGAGGTCGACATTAGCGTAGGAATAAGTTTGCATCGAGCATATTCGTTTTGGCTAGAAGATTGGTGATGTACTTCCGTTACATTAAGTGAAGACCTCTGGATGTTCCTGTAGCCTCAATACCCAAGAAATAACTCAATGGTCCTAGATCCTTCAAGAAGAAGCGATGAGCCAATAACATATGGAACTGGTGAATGGGCTTCAGAATCGAAGTGATCTTGGGCCCGTTTTGTTCGAAGCTCGTGAGAGCAATCAGTCGACCGAGAAGATGTGACCGCAGTAGTAGAGGAGGAGGAGGTTCTGTCCGGTGAAATCTGTGATGAGGACGATGATGGCAGTGGCGACTCAGGCCGGAGAACAGAGCTCGGAGGTGGCGATACTGAAGATGGAGGTGAGGCGACCACTGATGACGGGGGGGACCAAAATCACACTAGAGAACTCGGGAGAAGAATGCGCCATAGGCATTGACGGTGGCGATGGAGCAGTCGGCATAGCAAACGGAAAGGACGTTTCAACGAATTGCACATGACGGGAAACGTACAGTCGACCACCAGCAACATCCAGACACAAATAGGCGCTTTGCGTGAGTGAATAACTGACGAACACACAAGATGCAGAGCGTGCCTCGAGCTTGTGACGTCGGTAAGGACGGAGCCATGGATAACACAGGCAGCCGAAGACACGAAGCTTCTGATAATTTGGTGGTGTATCAAACAAACGTCGGTACGGTGTATCACCATGAATAACATCAGATGGCATCCGATTTATCAGATAAACTGCTGTTGCAAACGCATAAGGAGAGTAAGAAGGTGGGATAGATGCATAACTGAGCAAGGCAAGCCCAGTTTCAACCACATGGCGATGCTTCTGTTCAGCGACTCCGTTGTGTTCAGGCGTGTGTGGCAGAGAAGTGAGGTGAGAAATGCCGTGAGACACCAAGAATTGCCTAAGAGCAATAAACTCGCCCCCATTATCCGAATAGAGAGTACGAATCTTTGCCTGAAAATGGTTTTCCACCAACGATTTGAAGGCCACAAAGACATCTTTGACTTGAGATTTAGCTCTGAGGGGATAGAGCCATGTATATCTTGTGAAATGATCAATAAGAACTAAATAATATTTGAAATTTTCAGATGAAAGAATGGGAGAGGACCATACATCAGTATAGATGTATTCAAGAGGTTGAGAGGAAACAATTGTGTTTGTAAAAAATGGGAGTTTATGACTCTTATTAAGAAAACAATATGAGCAAGACAACTATTTGTGTGAAGAAGAAGAAAGAGGTAAAGAGAATTGAGAGACAATAGATTTTTGAAAATTGAAAGGGAAGGATGCCCAAGTCGTAGATGCCAAGAGCTCAAATCCGTTGGTGGAGACGCTGAAACAGAGAATGCCGAGATTGATCCACCAGCCATCGGCCACTCATACAATTCGTTTCTATTTCTGCCTTGGAGTAACTTGACCCCCGTTCTCAGATCCCTCACCTGGAAAATTGCAGGATAGAAATGAACCGAAACTTGATTAGTCTTGCAAAGACGAAAAACTGATATCAAGTTCTTTTTAACATCCGGAACAAATAAAATATCTTTGAGATCAAGAGAACGAGATGAAGTGGAGAGCGAAGCAGAACCAGTGTGCGTTATTTTCAGGCCAGAACCATCCGCAATCTGCACCTCCTCACCACCGTTGTATGGTTGATGCATAGACAAATTCGCAAGATCCGAAGTTAAGTGATGCGTGGCACCCGAGTCCATGATCCAATTTGCCGGATTATATGGTTGCACAGTGGCCATGTTGGCACGAGGTTGCCACGGTGTTGAGGGTCCACCGGAAGAGTGATAGTTACCACCGGAGGGTTGGTATGAACCACCGGAAGGAAGCTGTGAACACCTCCTAGCACTATGACCAAACACCCCACATAGTTGGCAACGACCCTGATAACCTTTGCCGTTGGAGCCACGAGAGAACTGCTGTTGAGAACCACGCGAAGCAGATCGATTCGAACGAGAAGAGTTGTTGTGACCAAAGGACTTGTAAGAAGCAGCATTGGCCATGACAGGAACCACGGACGATGCAGAGACTTGCGCCTGAAGTTTCAGCTCATAATTAATGAGTTTCTCATGGAGAGCAGGCATAGAAGGAGGAGTATCACGTCCTTCGATCTGTTAAATAAGAGGCTTATAATCCTCCAAGAGACCACTGAGCAGATATTCAATCTGTTCTTCGTGTTCATAGGGCTTACCAAGCGTGGCAAGTTGATCAAAACGAGCCACCAAGCCCTGAATGTATTCATCAACACTCCGGGAACCCTTCTGCCATTGTTTGATTTGTTCCCAAAGTTGTTTAATGTGTCCCTACGTCGGCTTAGCATACATAGAGGAGAGGAGGCTCCAGATCTCCGTCGTCGTGGAAGCCTTGGAGAGCATGGGTTGGATCTCAATCGAGATCGCACCGAGAAGGCTAGCAACAATAAGTTGATCTTGCCGTTCCCAAAGATTATACTCTGGATTAGTGACCATAGTCTCACCCTGTCGCACAGTAGCTTCCGGTGCAGCTGTGGTGCCGTCAAGGTACCCCGCAAGACCATAACCCGCAAGTAAGGCACGAACCTGACGGTTTCACATCAAGTAGTTGGAAGCGGTGAGTTTAGTAACATTGGACATATTGATATTGTGAAGCTGAGAAGGAGAAGCAGGATTGATAACATCAGAAGGAGAAGCATGATTGATAACATCATAAGGAGAAGCAGCCATGGTAAACAAGATCGAAGGAGGAAGAGAGAAAGAAGAGAGGCGGCGAAAAAAAAAAATTTAGGTCTAGGATTTTACTGTTGTGATACCATATAAGGAAAGCTTGTATTATATATGTGAATGAGTTACAATATATATAGTGAATGGGAATAGGGTTATAACAATCCCTAATTACAACATTAGTCCTTAATATATCTATCTCTCTTCTATACTCTCCACGCAAGAGAAGTGTCTTGTACAAAATCAACCTTGTAGGTAAAGTGTAACCAAACAAGCTGTAAACAATCAAAGTTGACAAAAATAAAAAAGTCAGAAAGTTAAATCGACAAAACATTCGTCAGCAGTGATATTTGTAAAACATCTGCTCACTTAAACTCTTCGTCCATTAGATAAACCCGACTTCGATTAGTGGGAGACACCATCAATGACATAGGACGAGGCAGAAAACACATTGTCGTTGCCTGTAATTTAAAAGGTGTAAATACAAGATTATAACTAACAAATTAAAAACACAAAAATTTTCTAAAAAGCTGAGCCTCTTTACCTCAGAACGACCAACACAGAAGGTAAGCTCACCAGTCTTAGTGATATAGATAAAACAATTCATAACCCATACGCCATCTCGAACATATTCATCTTCGGTTACACTGGGAGTTTTACCACCTTCGCAATTGAGGTCAAGGATTTTGAACGATGAATCACTGACAATTGCAACTAGATCACCACTTTCAGAACAATATACATTCCGAGTCTGTAGCAAGAAAACATTAGCCGTGAATAAGAGACTTTGTGGCAGAAAAGAGCAGTATCAATCTGGTAATGCAGTTTACATTATTATCTACACTTCTGGAATTTTCACAACTTTGACGGTAACATCTACTCGCGAAATGACCACACATTTCTCCCAATCATAGTAGTCAATGAAATCACTTGAGCTCATTGCCAAAAACGTCCCACAAAAAATGCCCTCTACTGAGTAAGGAGGCGTCACAATCCCCTTCTTCTGCACACATATGTAATTCACATAGGCTGTGGGGAAAAAGAAAAAAAAAAAGGAATCACGAACCTCGAAGTTCTTGTTGAATATCTCGATGTGTGAAGAATCTCCCTTGACAGCATATCCCCCCTTAGATGACCAAACAAATTCCAGTGCCGAGCCAGATGATGCAACTTTCCATGGTAAGGAATTGTTGATAATAATGTACTTGCCATCTCCACAAACAACCACAGACTTATCATCAAGGCTGTGCTCTAAGCTCTGAAACATATACATGATAGTGGCTAGTTACAAAAGTTATGGTACAATTTATCAAACTGCTAGGAAAATAAAATATAATCTAGCAGTACATATCCAATAAAGGGAGTAACAATGTATACAGATTTGAAGGATGCAATGCATGCCACTTACTTCAGGATAAAAATCACAGGTTGTTAGCAAATGCTCAAACTCCCAAGGGAGCCTCTCAACATCAGTGACCTAAGTAAAGGTCACAAACCAAACCATTAAGCATTTCCCAAAATGAGCTAATATTCAAAAAATCTAAAAAGAAAAGAAAGCAACAACCGAAAATTTTGTTAAATCATTTAAACTCCATACCTCATCTGCGGCACTGAGCGTGGTGCTCCCAATATATATATCCTTGTGTTTAGCCAAAATAATTGTCCCGTTCTTGTCCATACTAGCCAATGGTATTTCAAGGCTAAATTTCACATATTCGGGTCCATAGAGGCAACCAACACTACAAGAAAACAAGCTGTTTGGGACTCCAAAAATCGTCCTAAAATGGTCGCAAATGCACTATATATGACTATTTTGTGACTGTTTTGAATAGTCGTTAAAATTTGGTCGCAAAATTTATTGGTCCCGATATAGTCACAAAATACTGACCACTATGTGACCTCATTTTATGTCTTAAATTTGCGACTACATTAAGATCAATATGTAGTCATATATTCCTGACCCTTTTGCGACAAACTACATAAAAAAAAGTAAAAAAAAAATATAAAAATTTATACAAGAAAATGAAATTAAAAGTAGTTTTTATTTCTTTCGTAAATTCATTATATATATACAATATATCTATATAACTATATCTATAGATTGGCAACTGCCGGAGATGTATTATTACAGCGACGGAGAACAAAACGGTGGCGGCGACCGGAGTGCCAGAGATGCGACTGTGCAGAAATCGAGATGTATTGATGGTGAACTGGCAGAAGATTCGAAATGTAGTGGTGGTGGTAAACGGTGCGAGCAACCACCATCATCTCCGACATCGTTGACACTGGGATCTTCAGATCCACCACCTCTGACGTCGTCGTTGACAATAGGGTCTTCAGATTCAACACCTCTGAAGTCGTTGTTGACACTGATTCTTCAGATCTGTGGTTGAGACCTAAAGTACAAATCAAATAAATAATTAAAACACATAGAATTTCTCCAGATCTATTCTCAGCAACGATGGGTTCAGAAACAGATTAAGAACGGAGAGAGAAAAAGAGACAAACTTGTTTCCACCGTCTACACTGACGCGGTTGCTGTATTAGATCCGACGGCCGGTATAGAAACCACGTTTAACTCTGCTCCTTTGGTATCTTCAGAGGAGAAGGCGACAAAGAGAGAAGATGAGGAAAAGAGAGAAAACAAAAATTGATTTTCTTTAGAAAGAAAGGGAAAGACACGATGAGTAGAAGGGAAGGAGAAAAGAAGATGATTTCTGTCCGTTGGATTGACTTCATCAATGGTGGATAATAAACTAATGACAATCTTTGCCATTTAAGAATAGCCAATGAGAAATTTTCCCCTTTTTTCTTTGATAAATTTTGGTAATTTGATTTCATTTTATGTTATAATTTAGATATTGGGGGTATGGATTTATAAAGTATTAGAATTGATTTAGATTTAAATTTTGATCTATTAGATTTCAATTAGATTTATAAAGAAAACATTTTGGTTTTTTTTAAAGTGATGGATTTCTGTTTTTAATATATATATATATATATATATATATAAGAGTTACATTATTCGAGTTTTATAATTATGATTAAAATAAAAAATGACTAGCAAAAATTGGTAACAAGCATTCAAAAGCACTTATAGTCCAAACTTATTATACATATAAAATTTTAAGTTGAAGGGCCACAAAGATTTACAAATGATTTTACAACTCAGATTAGAATTCTCAATGTAATTAGAAATTACATAAAAATCACAAATATTACATAAAAATCACATGTAACACTTATACATGTTATATATGTAAGTTGCAAATATATTTTCTAAACATTGGAAATTAAAGTGTTTTGGGTATTAGAATGATTGAGTGTCTAAAATAGTTCATATCTATGTAGAAACAAATAACTTAACATATTTTACAATTCTTTATTGTTGAATATATAAATAAATTCGTTAGGCCTTGGTAAAAAGTAGCAAATTCGTCACAATCTCATGTGTTAGTAGCAAAGTGGTGGCAAACTAGTCGCAAATATGTGACCGTATTAGTACAATAGTCGCAAAGTGTAACTGTTTTGTGACCTTATTCTATGAATCACAAACTTATACATATCAAATTTTAAGTTTAAGGGCCACAAAATTTTGCAAATGATTTTACAAGCACTCATATTAAGAATTATAACTACTATCTATGAGTGTAATAAGTAAAAACTTGATATAGTAAGTAAAGTTAGAAATTACAAAACAATCACAAACAAGATATAGAAATCACATGTAATACTTATACATGTTATGTAAGTTGCAAATATTTTTTCCTAAACATTTGAAATTATATTTCTTTTTGATATAATGATGATTCATTGTCTAGAGTGATTCATACCAATGTAGAAATAAATACATTCACAAATTTTATAATTCTTTATTGTTGAATATACATAAACAATTATTAGAAGTTAGTAAAAAGAAGCAAATTCGTCACAATCTCAGGTGTTAGTAGCAAAGTAATCACAAAATAGTCACAAATAATTAACAAAATAGTCTCAAAATGTGACCGTTTTGCGACACTATTTTGTGAGACAAACAAAAAAAAATTAAAGCCTCCAAAAAGAAAAAGAAAAAATATATGATTCGGCAATCACTCGTAGAATTATAAAAAATATTTCTTAAATTAATGAGTAAAAAATTGATATAAAGAAAATACCTAAAGTCACAAATAAGTAGCAAATTTGGGACTACTTTTGTGACTGAAACTCCCGACCATAAAAAGCGTCTCTAATTCGTCACAATTTACGATTATTTTAGGATTACAATGATATAGTCTTATAATAGTCTTATAATAGTCACAAATATGAGACGATTTGGAGACTACAACTGTTTGTAGTAATTTTGGGACTGTTTTGCAACCATTGTTTATGTAGTCTTCTATTAGTTATAAATTCGTCCCAAAAACGTTACAATTATTTGTGACCAAAAAAAGAGTCATAAACTGTAGTCTCAAACTGCATGTTTTCTTGTAGTGCAAATACAACCCTGAAAAGATATCGTATAACTAATGGGTAAATTATGTAAGAGTCACATAGGGATTAAGTATTGCCATATTAAAGTTTTAGAAACTTACTGGTATGAACCTTTCATGTGTCCGATAGCATAACATCTCGTACGGCTAAACTTCAACTTCAATGTTTTCTCAAGCCTAGATGTCAAATACTGATACTCAGTTAATTAATTTGGCGTATGAATGGAGGGTTTGTGAAAAAAGTGAAGGAAACTAATCAATAGAAGTTATTACTACAGATATGAGTCACGTGTCACCTGAACGTGGTGGCATGCCATATGTAGGCAGTTGCATCTTCGGATACTGTAATAATTATTGGGATCACTGGATGGAAACACACTCGGTAACATCGTCAGTATGACCTTCAAGTTTCTGAAGGCATCTCTTAGTTTGGTAGTCCCACACCTTAGCAGTCTGATCAGCCGAGCCAGTGATAAGGTATGGTTTATCGCTAAGAGTAAAGTAGTCTACACACAATACCCCTTTTCGATGTCCTTCCAGATGTTCCTCTACTAAAGTAAATTGTGGCAACAGAGAACCAAGACTCCATATCTAGATCAAGGAAAAAGGTTTAGCTTCTCTACTAGTGGAAAAAATAATGAAAAAAATGAAGTGAACAAAACAACAAGTAATTACTTTTGTGGTATTGTCAAGTGATGCACTAGCAAAAGTATTGTTGTCTTTGGGATTGAAAGTGATGTGCACACCAGAAGCAGAATGCCCTACAAAAACCAGAGTACAACACCAGTCCAAATCCCAGTTCCAGAGCTTGATTGTCTTATCATCAGATGATGACAAAAGATATGGAAGGGTGGGATGAACAGCAAAACACATAACGGCAGCAGCGCGAGCATCACTAATTACTTTTATTGGCTTTACGCTGTACCATTTGTAGACACGAATACAGTTGTTGTCAGATCCAGCTAAAACCCACTGCTTTCGTGGAACAAACTTAGCTGACCAGACTGCATCACAATGACATATCCACGTTCACAGTAAAGAAAGGACATGAACAAACCAATATATATATATATATATATATATATTCGAATATAATATCCAGAACGAATTCTTCTATTCATGCAAGTTTTTGATAATCCCAAATATTCATAGTTCCATCTGACAAACCTCCCAGGATCCTGTAATTATAAATTTAAAACATATGATCCTGTAACAATTTATATTGACTAAATTTAAAACATATAACAAAGATGTAATGCCGAGAGCGTACCATGGTTTATCTGGATGGAGATCCACAGAGAGTACTGCCGCGCCTGATGATATAGTAAATTCCAACTGATCCAAACATGTTAAACCGTGTCAACAAATCTTATTATAATAAAAAGATATGATAAAAGAACAAAAAAGAAGTATTCCAGTGTTTTTTTACCTCACTATAGAATCCCAGAGGCTGCCAAAGAAAAGTTAGTGTCGATCAGAGCAAGTAAAAAACATTTTTAAGTTGACAACATCAATATGTATTTAAAGCAAAGACCGACCATCTTTGCAAGTCGGAGATCAGCTTGTCATCAACGCCTGGGCAAAAGAAGATCAGAATTCTCGGTGAAGAAGAGCGCTGGGCGATGCCGCGATGGGTTGGGGTTGGGGTTGGTTGCCAAATTAAACTAGGGTTCAGAGAGCCAAACTAGAATAATTATGTGACGTTTTGATATATTTATTTTATTTTATTTTAAATTCAATGTATTAGTATATAATAAATTAATAATATATTAATTTATAAAATATTAAATATTTTTTTCCCAAGAAAACATTCCATAACCCGTCAAATGTAATCAAATTTACCTATACTCTTTTGTTATTTGCAGTTGATTATTTTGGTAGCAGATCAAAATTCATATTTTCTTAATTTGAATCTCTCTTTTTTGTTTTCTTGAAGAAGTTTAGTTTTATTCATGCCAATAAACATTACAACAAGGATAGTTTACAAAAATTAACTCTAAAGAATTTCATTAATAAAATAAGGGCAATTGACAAAAATAACACCATTTTAAGTTTTTCTTCTACAACTAACATATGTTTTCAAATATTCCAAAACTAGCACAAAAATTCTAATGTAATACTAAAACCAATACAATTATAATTAAAATCTCATCTTTATCTCTACAGATAAGCCCGAAACGTGACGAAGGAATGTTTCTAAGAGCCAATTGAATCCTTACTCCCACAAGACCTTGAAGCATCCCAGATCTCTTGCCAATTGATTTGCATCGTCGATCTGTCGTTGTCGTCGTGTTCTCGCCGTCGTGTTTGACTAACCTTTTCTCGGTTTATCGATTCTTTTCTCTATTTTTCTCGGTGGGATCGAAATCAACATTCCATAGTTGATGGTGATGTTGATGGTGATGACCGATCGAAGCTACCCGAGATCTCTCTTGTAACCTGAAGAATTCCATAGTTCAGTGGTTCAATCTACACTCGACTTGCTTTTGATGCTGATGTTGCGTCCTCTATTCCTTCCCTTTGTAATTTTCTCGGTTCTGATGGTGATGACGGCGGAGAGATTGAGAGTGAGATGATAGTTAAGGCACTTGAGATTAGGAGGAAAGTCACGAAGGAGATTATCAAAGAGTCTTTGGTGAAGAAAAGCATATTTGGGATAAGTATGCGACTAATGTGACTGATCGTTTGGGTAATTCCGTTGGTAATTTGATGATTGAAGCCGCGGCGTTGAAGTGGCTGCCAAAATTTCAGAGCCCAAGTTCTATCTTTGTGTTAGGACGGTTATAGAAGTCTCCAGTTTCGTGTCCTTATAAGGTCAAGCTTCATTTTTTTTGGTGCTAACTGTTAGTGTTTATTAGTGCCCATAAGGTGTTCGATAGTTGGCCTCTAAGAAAAAACAAATTAGATTTTTCTGTAATTTGAGCATAATGAAGATTTTCAGTATGTGGAATTGTTCTTGTTGCTTATTGATATGGTTTTGGAGCTGTGTTAAGCCTTGCATGCACCATCAAGCTTCTATCTTTTTGCTGTTAGATTTAGATGCTATCTAATGATAAATCTAAAGCATGTTTGCCGTAGAATTTGAACCTTGCCCAAATAACAGTGTCATATGTTTCTGTCTGCACTTTGTTTTAACAGTTACTGAGTTTCAGGAAGGAATATATGAAATTAAGGAAGAATTTTATCAAATTTAGGAAGGATTTTACAAAATCCAGGAAGAACTTTTTGAACTTCAGGATGACTTTCATAAAAACAATTTGGATTTCCTAATATCACAAAAATGATAACATTACCCTTGGCTTATAGAGTAATCTACTAATATTTGACACATTGAAGCAAAAGGCACATAAATATAAAGTTAGAAACACATTTATACAAATTTAGGGGGTTCAATACTATTGAAGATCAGCACCTTGAAATTCAGGATGATTTTCATAAACATAATGGTTTAAAGATTATATGAACCTTCTTTATTCCAATCAATATCTACAACAAGAGAAGCAAGCTGATACATAAGGCAAAACATAAATAAAAGATTCAAAAACTCATTTTTTTAAATTTATGAAGAATTTCATAATGTTTAGGAGGTGTTTCACAATGTTTAGGAATTGTGGACTTGTGTATCATAACAACACGTTTGACCAGTAATAACTCAGATTACCTTTTTATTTGATACAAGAAGGTTTAGAGTTCGTCCACTGCTTCATAATAACTCAGATTACTCTTATTTAACTACTTTTGTTATTTCACTCATTATTGAGGTTGTTCTTAGGTTTACTCCACGTTAATTTCTCATCTAGTGACTGTTACTAACTTGGTACTGCACAATGAAAAACTAATAAGAGCATTTCATCTTGTGACTGTTACTAATTTGGGATGAGTTTGGTTTGTTTGGTTTTTTTTACGAGTATTCAGATTTTAAGAAATGGAGGTGATGATTCAGATTTCGGATTCATAAAAATTATTTTAAATATGTTTACCCTATTGCTTTCATACGACGGAAGTGACATTACTTCTTTTCCTGGAAAGGCAGGAGCCGTCCCGGAACAATTTTCCTAGCTGTATCACACCATCATATAAAAAATAGAACAACATATGAAATATATATGTAAATATGAATGTTGTATATTCTATATAAACATAGTAAATATGATATATGTTCCATGTTATAGAACATATGTGTCTATCTTATACATTTATTATATGGTAAATATTTGTCCATATAATAATCTATTCTATGTCAAACTTCATATCAGGGTGGTCTACTCTATGTTAATATTGTATGTTTACCTGTTCAGGCACATGATCACCATTCACGGCTCCCTGCTTCTTCTTGTCAACAATCACAGACACATTGAAGAAAGCATAAGTCAGAAAGGAGAAAATGAAACACATATGATATATTCCCGTATAAGTTCCATTATAAACATTCTATATGTTAACTATGTGTCCATTCTACAATTCTACTTTATATGAAAAAACATGTACATATTTTTATCCTGTATGTTAAATCTATGTCTATTAATACTACATAAGTTACCATGTCGATTCTATGTTAGTACCTTATATAGATATATGGAATTACCTCTTTACCAACCGTGGCTTCCCTTTCTTCGGATGCTTCTCCACTTTTATGAGTAACATGTAGCATTACCTCTTCACCATCTGCGGCTTTGCTTTCACTATTAGAAGGCCATCCACCACTTACGTTATACAACCTGTGCATATTCCTAATCTCGCCCGTGATGTCCCTTATCTCGCCCTTCATTTCTCCAACTTGTTTCTCGCAAAGTTCTTCGAATGCCTCATGTACTCTTCATACATCGACAATGACTTCTTCTCATATACGTCGGCCATCTGACGAAGAAGAACTGGAATGTCCAACGATTCAACTGTCTTGTTAGCTCTACGTCGTTTCCTTACAGGTTCATTGGCATTGTCTGCTCTTTCTTTAATCATCGTCTCATCAACTCTGTCAGCATGCTCTGACGACTCGGCATACCTTGAGTTCTATAAAACAGCCTCATCTTTGGTGACCCCACCAGTCCATGTGTTCAGACGGGTAGTCCTCTGCTATTAAAGCAAGCATATTATCAACTGCAAGATCCTGACTCTCCTTGAACCTTAGTGACTCCTCCCATTGGTCTTTTACTAACAACGCCTTCATTGTTGCCTGTCCATACACAGATTATATTAGTAAGAGACATCAAGCAACATAGTCGCAGTACAACAAATATAGTATAACACACAGAAAAGGTACATGTCCTCTCCGATCAAGATTCTTTGCAGATTTTACATTGATGATCAACCTCTTAGCCAGAGCACTCTTTAATATGTCTTCTGCCGGTACCTCGTGTTCTTCCATATCTCCTTCTAGTACATTAGGAGGACCTATTATAGCAGGACAGCTGCAGACGGTTATAAGTACCATGGCTTGAGCAAACCCTTGCACCGTTTCTCAGTATCACCATCATCTAAATTCTCTAATTAGATCAACTTTCAGGTAAATTTTGTTAAGCTGCAGAAATAAGAAGCATAATAATTAATCTCAGAAATCCAACAAAGAAAATGTTTCCGAAAGACAAGTCTGACCCTGGAATCTCTGCAACGCATTACAATTCTGAAGATTTAGTATTCAAACCGAAATCACCAAGAACGAATAAAGTAGAAATAAACAAAATTGCAATTTGAGGAAGATGAAGTACATACCCAAGCACGGTCTTTGATTAGAAATCTTCGAAACCCCACTAATCTTTGATGGAGCAGAAGCGAAGTCTTAATTTACAAGTCCAAGCTTGCGACTAAGGGATGTAAAAAGAGACAGATAGACAAAATGAGAAAAAATTGTGTTATTTTGGTCAGTACCCAAACGACGAAGTGACGAAGAATTACAATTTTGAGAAGATGAAGCGCCCAAGACGAAGAAGCTATTTTTCATCCTAAAAAGTAAATAAAAATTGTGTCATTTTGAAAGGTGTTGTTTTAAATCATTTATTTTTTTATATTTGCATCAGATTTAATTGATGTAAATATAATTGGTATCACTTTAAAAAATGATTTATTATTTGTTGATGCAAACAATTTACATCAATTTATTTCAAACTGATGTTATATTAAATCAGTTATAACAAATGATTTTTAATTATTCTGTTAGTTTTTATAAATGATTTTAAAATTTGGTATCATTTATGAATAACTGAAACTAATAAAAGATTTCTTGTTTTAATAATAAGAACAGATTCATTTATTTTAAATATTTTGAAATTATTTTAATATGCAAAAATTGTCTTTGATATCTATTAAAATCTTTTCGAATCTGTACAAATATCTTTTATTAAAAATTTTATTTACAAAATAAATAAAAAAGATAATAAAATGCATTTAGTTTAATATAGATTCAACAACAAGAAAAAAAAACTGATATGAACTGATCAGATCATACATTCAACGTTAAATTACAAACGAAAAAAAAAACTGATATGAACTCAGATCATAAATTGAAGCTTTTTTTCTTCTTGCTGAAGTGTCACATGTATCTTCATAACTGTTATATGAAACACATATTGCTTTTGTTCCCTCCTTTTCTTTTACATTGTCTTTATTACATTGTTGTTTCATCTTCAGATTTTCTGACTATATAAACAAAAATAACAGAAGAAAAATTAGAATTTTATATTTGATAATAATAAAAAAAAAATTGATATAAAATAGGGAAAAGAAAAGAAGATTTACCTTTAAATGTTTTAGATGTGATGATTATATGTTGAAGATGTGCTGTAAATGCATAATTTGATTTACCATTGGCTTGTTGACATTCAAAGAAGAACTTCTACAAAAGTTGTTGTTTTGATTACTCTCAATTTTTTTTTTCTTATATAGATGGAGAAGCACTTTCACCCTTAAATAATCATAAAGATTTTTTAAGTAGTTACAAATCGTGAGTAGTGTAGGGAGTGGAAACAAATTTTCAGTTTTTTCTTAAACAGCTTAAATACATATATAAAATCACCCAATATTTTTAATAAAAGCAAGAAAAGTTGAGAAATTTAAAAAATATAAGAAAATAGGTTACGATATCCAAACAGATCTATTTTTTAATAATTATTATTTATGGAAAATATATCACGGATACTGTATATTTACAATTTTCTTAATAATTATTAATTTATGGAAATATTTGTGATATAATGATTAATTATTTTGAAAATAAAATATTTTTGCAGGTTTGTTAGGTGGAGAATGTTATTATTATATTTTTTAAATAAAAAATGAACATAATTATATTTTTAAAAATATAATTTTTTTGTATATTTAAAATAATTAATAATAGAAATTTCTAAAACTTATTTTGGGAAATAAAAGAAAATCAAAAGAGAGAATCACCGAAGCAACATAAAGGAACTTGTAAGCTGTAAAAGTCTATTGCTTACTTTATTTATATACAATGTGAGGACTCTCAGACCCAAACAGATCTGTTTTTTATAATAACTATTATTTATGGAAAATATATCACAGATACTGTATATTTACAATTTTCTTAATAATTATTAATTTATGGAAATATTTGTGATATAATGATTAATTATTTTGAAAATAAAATATTTTTGCAGGTTTGTTAAGTGGAGAATGTTATTATATTTTTTAAATAAAAAATAAACATAATTTATATTTTTGAAAATATAATTTTTTCGTATATTTAAAATAATTAATAATAGAAATTTCTAAAAGTTATTTTGGGAAATAGTAATATATGTTTGTTTTTTTTATGGAAAAATAAATGGATTCCTGTAGAATAAAAAATATTTATATTGAATATTTTGAGTTTTGATACATGTAAATTAATATTGACTTGCATCAGCTATTCGCAACTGATATAATAAAATTCTGAAATACATATATTTATTTAATTTAAATCGAATGAATTAACATTATTTCATTATTGATATCAGTTTTGTATCATTTATTTAATTGATATTTAATTTGTAACATTATATTAAGTGATGTAAATTATATTTTCTGTTAAATAGTTTTGAATTGATGCAAATTCAAATAAGATTGTGTCACTTTTATTGAACTGATGTCAAATTATTCGATTATGACATCAATAATAATAAATTGATGCTAAACACAATTATGCATTATTTATTAATAAGTTATTTAAATTGATATCATTTACTTTTGTGATTCTATTTAGGTGGTGTAATCAACCATTTTTTTTGTAGTGGAGATCTAGTGAAATAGTAGTAACATAAATATGCTCCTAAAACTCTTTAACGATCGATCTTCTATCTTGTGTATGACAATAAACCTGTTAAGAGAAAAAAATTATGTGGTACTCATTAGAAAAATAGACCTGTTGGCTGGAGTGTGAAAATTTTAAAGTCTGTCTATTATCATGCGGAGAAAAATGTATTAAGAACAACAACCATTTCTTCAAAGTTCAAACCAATGAGAGATTATAGAAGTCGCAAAGATGTGATTATCATTCTTTTCTTCTTTTGATTTTTGGGCATTTAATCATTGTTTTCTGTCGTCTGGCATTTAATAATTCAGTTATATATTTTATCTATATACTCTCTCCCATCTGAGATAAGTGTCGTTATGGAAAAATTCTATTAGATTAAATAAATATACAGTTTGACTATTTTGACCTCAGTATTAATACTAATTTACAATTTTATTTTTTTGTTTTTCATTTATTCAATAAATTAATTTCAGCTTTTTTTTGTTGTCACTTCCTTCATGAACTCCATTTCTCATCTTCAATTATCCTCTTTTTCGCCGACTACCTCCGTCACAAACTCAACCCCTCCGTTTTTTTTTAAATCAAACTTCTCCGATCGATTTCTTTCACCTTGGAGATGGAGATAAGAAGCTTCCTCTTTTCCTATCGCAAAATCAAAATCAAAATCTGGTGTGAAGCTTCCTCTTTTGTTTTGGAATTGACTTTCAGGCGGTGAGCTTCTTATTTTCCTCCTCCGTCTCCTCTGATTTTCCAGTGAGCTTCCACCTTCATCATAAGAACCATACAACCATGCTTGGTTATTGCAAGGAAGGCATAAACTATCAAGATTAAAGATTTTTTTATGACTACAAGTATCAAGATTTGCGGCAATATTTAGATGATTGGATACAACACATTATCATTTGAATACAGCTTTCGCCGGGAATCTAGGATATGATGACCCCGAGTAAGCTCGAATCTTCCTATCATTCGAAAATAAATGTGCTTCCATTGCTTGGTTTCTTCATATAATGATATGATATTTCATTTCATGTATTACTCATCAAACATGTTAACCGCGAAGAGCGATGTTGAAACGACTCGACCCGTTTTTTTTTAAATAATTAATAAATAATAATAATAAATAAACTACAACTACTGGTCCCATACCCACTAGCCATCTAACCACAATCACAATCAACAACAGAAATAACCATTATTAAACCAATATTATATCATAAACAATAACCAACTATCCAACATCAGGAAACATAAAACCGGCAACCTAGCAATGTTTCTAATGATCCAACTCTAGCAACCTAGCAATGCCAGACAACAACCAATCAAGTCCCTAGAACATCCTCCTCTTCATTGCCTTGATTCCACGATCACACAAATTGCAATGCATGAGTATTTAATAAACACTCAGTAAGACAATCCTCTCATCTACTGGACTCTACACACAAGCAATAGAGACATCTCTAACATCAACCAACAATCAACAAACAACAAATAACAAATCAGGACTCTGCATCGACCGACACCAACATGCATCGACCGACACCACATGGGGATGCATCGACCGACACAAGGGATGCATTGACCGATGCAAGTTACACATGCATCGACCGACACTCGCACTGCATCGACCAACGCATGCTCGACATAACACGAAAACCCTAAGGTGTTCCCCGAAGCTTTTCGCCGGATCTTTGTTCCTGCAACCACAAAACTTGATCCCAAGCCACAAGAAAGCTTCCTAACGTCCCAAATAACCATCTAACAAGCCTAACAACACATAAACAAGAAGATCAGAGAAGTTCTAGCTTAGATAAGCCATGGTCCTGCACTTACCTTTGCCAAGACGAATCTGAACCTTAAACCAACAAGAAAACACTTCCAGGAAGCTCCTACAACGATCCCAGCTACAGATCTCTACAGGAACAGCTTCCAATCTCAAGAACACTTAAGGAACGTTTTCTCCCTTTTCTTTTGTCTCTAAAACGGCTAAACACGACTAATGAGACAAAACTCGAGTTAAGAGTTTTTCTAACCCAAAACGCGGCGTTTAACTTAAGTCAAACCGCAGAAAAAATGACCTTGCATCGACGGATGCACCTACTGCATCGACCGATGCAATCCCTAAACCGGGATTTCGGTTCACGTGTGTTACAGATGTCTACATGCTTCTGATTGGATTCTTTATCAGTCGATGTAAAAGAATCAGTGGTATTGTATATGCTTCCTCTGATTCTATTTCTGATTCTTAATCTTCTCATGTCTGTACCTTTGTAAGATTCACAGATTATACAAAGTTAATCATTGCAATTTGGCCTTTTAGTATTCTTCCCAGTTTCAATTAACAACTTTTACTAAATTAAATACTGCAATTCAATAGAGTATACACGTTTTTGACTACGATGATGAGAATAGAAGTGGGGGGGGGAAAGAAAAAATTTTCATGGGAAAAAAAAAAAGAATAGAAGTAGAAGAAGAAATTTATTGGGGGCAAACATTAAAATTCAAATATTTTTACATTTCTTTATATTTGGAGTAACATGGAAGTTGATTGATCATCTTCCATGGCTAACTTCGATCTAAACTTTCCACTTTCAGAAAATACAAAACATTCATTTGATTTGAATACCATTCCAGCGAATAGTGATGATCATGATTCTGAATTTGGAGGTTTAAGAGATGACGGTGAATATGTTCATGTGTGTGAGGAAACAATGGAAGAAGATGTAGAACCAGTTGTAAGGATTATAGCATCATCTGAAAGTTCCGTCGTAATCCATCTCAATGTCAATCCAACAGAAGAATCAATTTATGATATTTTGGAGCTACATGCCGATGAGTTGTATGTAGAAAGTGAAGATAACATTGGAGACCAAGGTAAATTGAATCGTTATTTTTTTTGTTTGTTCCATGTACTGTTATTGATACCAATCCGTGTTCTCCACTTTGGACCAGGAGCAAACGAAAATGAAGAAACTCAAGATCACTTTGTTGGAGAACAAGGTTAGTCTTCTTGTTAACTTGAATAGCTCGTGATTGTGATTTAAAACTAGTATGTAGCATTGCACGTACACTTTCAATTACAATTGTTGATCTATGTTTCTACAATTTGAAGAAGGACATAATGACAACTTGGTTGAAGAGGAAGGTAAGTGCTCTCGTAAATTTTTTGATATATACTGATTGTGCATTGTGATTTGATGATGCATCTGCCAATTTGTAAATCAATAACCGCTTGGAGCAGGACCTAACACAAATGGTAATGCCACAACTGAAAAAAAAAAGAACTACACTTATGGTCAAAGGTGGGCAGTCTATTACGCTTTACTTGAAAGGAGTGTGAGAGGATATCTGAGTAAACGTACGACACAAGAGGTATTCGATTTACTTTCAGTGCATATTCGGACAGTTCAAAGGATATGGAAATGAGCTAAAGACACTCTTGCTGGTGAATCTGTTGATGTGTCTCAAAGAAGGAAAAAAAGATGTGAGCGTAAGAAAATTCCACTAAACAGATCATCAATACACCTCTACATCGACGGACGACTTTGAGGACATTGGATGAAGCCCTTGGAATTAGTTATTCAGCACTATACAGACGTGTGAAAGAAGGTCTTATGCGACATCATTCAAACGAATTAAAACCACATCTTAGAGAAGAAAATAAAGTAGCAAGGTTACACTTTTGCTTTTAAATGTTGGATCCTTAGAGTTTGAGTCATGAACCACAATTTATTGATATGTACAACATTGTATATATTGATGAAAAGTGGTTCTATATGACCAAAAGAACTGAGTATTACTATCTACTTCGTGAAGAAGATGATCCCATATGGACATGCCAAAGTAAGAACTTCATTGGCAAAGTGATGGTGTTAGTTGCAATGGCTTGTCCGGGATTCGATGCTGATGGAAATGAAACTTTCTCGGGAAAGGTTGGGGTTTGGCCTTTTGTTACAATTAAACCTGCAAGAAGAAGGAGTAGAAATAGAGAATCTGGGACAATGGAAATAAAACCAATTATATCGGTCAAGAGAGATGATGTGAGAAGAATGTTGATAGAAGAAGTTCTTCTCAATATTCATGAGAAATGGCCTCGTGAGGATGTAGATAAAGTTATCTACATTTAACAAGATAATGCAAGAACTCATGTGGATCCAAGCGATGTAGAATTCAAAGCAGTGGCTTCACATAACTGTTTTGATATTCGATTGATGTGTCAACCGCCAAACTCTCCAGACTTGAATGTTCTTAATCTTGGATTTTTTAGTGCTATCCAAGCATTACAACATAAGGTATGTCCAAAGAATGTTGAAGAGCTTATTCACGCTGCAAAAACGGCTTATGAAGATTATCCAGCGAGAAGGATAAACCACATTTTCTTAACTCTGCAACTTTACATGCAAGAAACAATGAGAATTTGAGGGTCTAATAATTATAAAATCCCACACATGAGGAAAGAAGCGTTGGAGCGAGAGGTTCAACTTCCTAACCAAATAAAATGTAATCCTACAATAGTAGAAAATGTGAGAAATCAGCTAAGAGAGTAAGGTGATAACTCTCTAATTTATATGTTTTAGGCATCCCTTTTTGTCCATATTTTGCATTATATATACCCTAACCTTAGCATTTTTAGGTCATTAACTGTAGGAATCCACATTTAGGCCATTTAGGGTGTTGCATTCTTGAATTTCACATTTTGGATGAAAACAGATGCTTTAGGGCCTAAAATGGAGAGAAACAAGGTCAAATCCGAGCATGTATGAAGCAGAAAGAACAGTCCGAATACCAACCCGATCGAAGAGGATCCAAGGGCAGGAAGAAAAACCTGAAGACCTATCCGAGGAGTAACCCGACCACATCCTCGAGCACCGCCTCGAGCAGACCCTCGGGCAGGACTGGGCAGCTAGGTTTAATGGGTTTCCATATATAAACCCCCCTCTTCTTCCTCTCGCCCTAGCACACCGCATACACTCAACATAGAGAGAGAGAGCTTCTGAGAGAGATTGATATAAGATTGGAATCACTCCAACTTAAGATCACGCAAGGATCAAGAGATTCCAAGCTTATCTTACGGAAGGTGGAATTCACGAGCTGGCTCTGAAGCACTCTCTCGTGAATCAAGGGGTGGTACAATGGATAGATGGGTGATTGACTCGCTCAATTGGTGGGATAATCGATTCGCTCGATCAATGAACGTAAGAAGGATGTTGAATCACTCAACAAACTTAATCCGCAGGATTATGAAGCACTAAGTGAATCACTCACAAAGTACTAAAGAACAAAGCAATACAATGACTCAAACTTTGTAAAGAAGAAAACGTTTCTATTACTTTAAAATGATCAAGGGTCATTTACAAATGAACGAACTATGAGCATATATAGGCTCAGCTACACTTTCTAGTGTTCTAAAACAAGAAACAAATCACAACAATTAATGAAAATATGGCATTGGAACATTAAGTGTAGAATCGGTCCAAATAAGGCAAGTGAGGTGTGCCTTGCATCTCGTTAACTTGGGAAAGAAGTGGTGATGTCTTGGAAGCTTCTTGGATACTTGTGGAAACCCAAATATGTACAAGAATATAATAGGAAGTAGTCTTTGTGCATTGATGACAATCGGGTCCGAAAAAGGCAAGTAATAAGATTGAATCTGCCTGATCCAATGACTATTATTGCTTGTGAATATCCTCCAAATATTCTCTGGTGGTTGTAGAGGTAATCCTGGTTTCCATATGTAGCTTTGGGTTACGTCCAAGTGAAGGTAAATGAAAGTTTCCTTATCTGGCTTCAAGTAGATCAATGGACATGATTCAAAGGGTGGTTTGGACTTGGGTCTTCTCGTGGGTTGTTCTCAATGGGCTAGGGACTTGTGGTGAATCAAATGGGTGTTTGGACTTCCTCCAGGGCTGGTACAAGTGTCAAAAGGCCAAAACTCTTCATAGCTTGCAATGATGTCTGATTCATCTCCGAGTAGTTCAAGTCCATCAGCGAGTAGTTCAGCATGTCTATCAGCGAGAAGTTCAGCAGGTCCTTCGAGTAGTCCAACAAGTACTTCAGCTATGACTTGTTGTGTCATCTTTGAATAAAATGAATGGTAAGTGATTACTTGATGAATTGGTGTTGCCTCATTAAAAACCTTTCTAGGTAAACCCAGTGGGAAAAACCCTAGACAAGGGAAAAAGAGTGCAACAGTCATATCCCAACAATAAGATAATTTGACTTGCTGATGCTTGATCCCTCTTGAACCATTGGACTCCTTAGGGTTAATTTGATGATGAATAATTAACCCTTCTCTTTGTGCTTGATCAGAACTCCATTTGGGAAAAGATTCTCCAAGATGCTCTTTGTGGACCGGTTTGGTGTGTGGACCGGTTTGGTGTGATGGGCAGATTTTTTTTTCTCTCTCTTTAGGACATTGATAATGGTATTCCTTCGTTGTTCCTCTATCATACTCCATGTCTTCTCTCTTCTTGAAGTGGTTATCATTTCCTGAAAATTCATAATTGGGGTCAGTGGAGATTTTGAACCATGTCTACAAAAATCATCTTTAAATTTGATCCATGGTTTAGAATATCCTTTATTGGTGTTGTATGAGTCGAGTGCTTCTGGGTCTGGTGATTCACGATCTGGTTCATCCCTTGAATCAGAAGCTGAACTACCATCTCGTTGCCACAAAATAGCTTCATAGTTGTCTTCCTCATCTGACGTGACTTGATAGGGCTCTTCTCTTTCGATTTCTTCATCCGAATAAAACTCAATAGACTCCATGTTTGCTCTGGTGTTCGGGATAGAATAATCTTGCACAAGCAAAAGAAAGATGTATCAAAAGTAAATCAACAAATAATGAATAAGGGACAAAATAGAAATGAATTTTTTTTCTTTTTTTTTATAATAAATCCGAAAAATTCAAATAACAAATATGAAAATCATTTTTTTTTCTGGTTTTATATAATAGGAAAAATTCAAAAATTAATTAAAATAACAAAGATATGAAATTTTTTTTATGGCTATTCTTTAAATAAATAGGAAAATAGCAAATATTTTTTTTTGTTTTTGTTTTTGTTTTATGAAACTGAAGCAAATAAACAAGAACAAAGCAAGAAGCAACAATTCTTTTTTTTTTTTTTTTGGTTTTAGATTTTATAAAAATTAAATAACAAAAATGGAAAAAGTTATAGGTGTAAGAGATACAACCTTGGGGATATGAGCTTTTGAAGCTCTGATACCAGATGATATAAGATTGGAATCACTCCAACTTAAGATCACACAATGATCAAGAGATTCCAAGCTTACCTTGCGGAAGGTGGAATTCACGAGCTGACTCTGAAGCACTCTCTCGTGAATCAAGGGGTGGTACAATGGATAGATGGGTGACTGACTCGCTCAATCGGTGGGATAATCGACTCGCTCGATCAATGAACGAAAGAAGGATGTTGAATCACTCAACAAACTTAATCCACAGGATTCTGAAGCACTAAGTGAATCACTCACAAAGTACTAAAGAACAAAGCATGCAATACAAAGACTCAAACTTTGTAAAGAAGAAAACGTTTCTATTACTTTAAAATGATCAAGGGTCATTTACAAATGAACGAACTATTGAGCATATATAGGCTCAGCTACACTTTCTAGTGTTCTAAAACAAGAAACAAATCACAACAATTAATGAAAATATGGCGTTGGAACATTAAGTGTAAAATCGGTCCAAATAAGGAAAGTGAGGTGTGCCTTGTATCTCGTTAACTTTGGGAGGAAGTGGTGATGTCTTGGAAGCTTCTTGGATACTTGTGGAAACTCGAATATGCACAAGAATATAATATGAAGTAGTCGGTGTGCATTGATAACAATCGGGTCTGAAAAAGGCAAGTAATAAGATTGAATCCGCCTGATCCAATGGCTATTATTGCTTGTGAATATCCTCCAAATATTCTCTGGTTGTTGTAGTGGTAATCCTGGTTTCCTTATGTAGCTTTGGGTTACGTCCAAGTGAAGGTAAATGAAAGTTTTCTTATCTGGCTTCAAGTAGATCAATGGACATGATTCAAAGGGTGGTTTGGACTTGGGTCTTCTCTTGGGTTGTTCTCCACGGGCTAGGGACTTGTGGTGAATCAAATGGGTGTTTGGACTTCCTCCAGGGCTGGTACAAGAGTCAAAAGGCCGAAACTCTTCATAGCTTGCAATGATGTCTGATTCATCTCCGAGTAGTTCAAGTCCATCTCCGAGTAGTTCAAGTCCATCAGCGAGTAGTTCAGCGAGGAGACTCGCAGGTCCTGCGAGTAGTCCAACAAGTACTTCAGCTATGAGTTCTTGTGTCATCTTTGAATAAGATGAATGGTAAGTGATTCCTTGATGAATGGTAAGTGATTCCTTGATGACTTGGTGTTGCCTCATTAAAAACCTTTTTAGGTAAATCCAGTGGGAAAGACCCTAGACAAGGGAAAAAGAGTGCAACAGTCATATCCCAACAATGAGATAATTTGACTTGCTGATGTTTGATCTCTCTTGAACCATTGGACTCCTTAGGGTTAATTTGATGATGAATAATTAACTCTTCTCTTTGTGCTTGATCAGAACTCCATTTGGGAAAAAATTCTCCAAGATGCTCTTTGTGGACCGGTTTGGTGTGTGGACTGGTTTAGTTCTGATGTCCGCATCAGAGATCTTGAGCGACTCAAACTCTTTTTCCACTTTGTTAGGATTTATTTTACATTTATTTCCTATCCTTTTAGATTTCTACTATGTACTCTTACTGCTATCTTGTTTTTCAATACAATGCAATTTTCGTTTATCTTTGTTTTTATGTTTTCTGCAATGAGATCTGAGTAGTGAAACAAAGTTTCTAGGGATGGGATAGACAATTATGTGTTCTTGATCGGTTAGGATGTCTTAGCTTGGTTGTTTATTTTATATAAGTTCCCTTCTAGATTGGTGTTCTTAATGTTGTCAATAGACCGAGAGGTCGAGATTAGATCTAGGGTGTTTTGCCATCGAGAGATGTAGTTGAAATGCTTGAATCAATAAATGCTACAGATTTACTCACTTAGCCTAAGAGATTAGATGTTTAAGGAGTTTATTGACAATAATGAATCGGTTTGTATTGCCTGTTTGGTCATGTTTCTCCAACGAGAGTTAGGTAGGTGAGTGATTAAGACTGATTGTTTCTATCACGAGAGTGTTTTAACAAGATTTTAGAGATTCATTGTCTAGGGAATATTTACTTGAGGCATGTAAGACATCCATACTGGCCAAGAGCACTTAGGAGTCGATTACCCCATCCTTAG
This sequence comes from Camelina sativa, assembly GCF_030686135.1. Lineage (NCBI taxonomy): Eukaryota > Viridiplantae > Streptophyta > Magnoliopsida > Brassicales > Brassicaceae > Camelina > Camelina sativa. Next base: position 20,763,498 of record NC_141886.1, on the reverse strand, counting down.
GAGCTTTCGCATTTTGATTGTTTACATTTTTATTCATAACTCGACCCTATACCTGAACTGGTACTCGATCACCAGCTTCGTGTACACCTTCGAGCTGTTCTTACTTTTCTTCTTTACCCGATCACTCCACCCGATCATGTAATCGAATACTTGCATCGAGTACTTAGGTCGTGTGGTTCTTGTTTATTTATTTTCTTTTAATTATTTTAGGATTGTTAGATCAAACTCCAACTATTGCTTGGCTTGACTTGTTTGTTCTGATCATATCTTATCTGCTAGCATAACAACCATTTGGATTGATAACCTTTTGTACTACAACTGCATAGGGAATTGATACCCTGGGTGAGAATCATCCTATCAATTTGGCGTCGTTGCCATTTGATTGAATTTTATTTGCTACGTTTAAGATTTCAGCACTTGCTAGATCAAGTTCTTTTCTATACTTTGGTTCGGTACTGACTTGTTTACTTTCGTGTTTGTTTGTTTTGCATTTCAGGTACAACCCGAGTACCAACCCGACCCGTCACTCGATCACTTGGATCGAGTAGACCCTCGTGTACTCACTCGGTCAACTGATTGTGCATGCAAACACGATCCAAAGGTAGCCAACACTTAAGTACTTTCATCAACAACATTGACAGACCTAGGCTACTACGTCAACAACAAGTCCAGCAACCACAACCAACTACAATTGAGGAGGAAATGAATAATCAGAATGGTCCACCAGCTCCTCAAGAGAGGACCAGGAGATGTTCCATCTACTCACACTCAAAGACATGGCATTGTGATACCTGCTATCCAAAACAACAACTTTGAGATAAAGAGTAGTCTCATCCAGATGATTCAGAGTAACAGGTTTCATGGACTGCCAATGGAGGACTCATTGGATCATCTAGATGAGTTTGATAGGCTCTGTAGCCTAACCAAGATAAATGGAGCAAGTGAAGATGGATTCATACTCTGGCTTTTCCCATTCTCTTTGAGAGACAAAGCACACATCAGGGAGAAATCACTTCCCAAGGAGTCCATCACCACTTGGGAAGCATGCAAAAAGGCGTTCCTAGCCAAATTCTTCTCCAACTCTAGAACCGCACGGCTGCGAAATGACATCTCCAGCTTTGTTCAGAAAAGCAATGAGACATTCAGTGGAGCTTGGGAACGTTTCAAGGGATACACTATATCAAGGTGTAGTACCTAAGATCAAGATGTTGCTGGACACCGCAAGCAATGGTAACTTCCTCAACAAGGATGTCGATGAAGGTTGGGATCTAGTAGAGAATTTGCTCAATCTGATGGGCATTACAATGAGGAGTATGATCTCATTGTACGATCTACTGGAGAGAATGATGCCAAGTACAAGAGAGACATGAAAGCCCTCAATGAAATATTGGATAAGCTCCTCAGCCAGCAGCAACATGTCCACGCAATCTCAGAGGTAGACCAGTTTCAACAACAAGATGGGGAGAGTGCTCAGTTGGCGGCAGTGCACTTCATCAATCATCAAAGAGGTCACAACACAGGGCACAGAACCTACATCCCCAATCACCAGACTATCAACCCAACCACTTCACACACTTCCTCCTCCCTCGATTTGATCTCAATGATGCACCAAGTACTGTCAACTCATAAGACAAATGCAGTTCAAATTAATATCGACCAATTATCAGCAACTACACAACAGGTTTGATACTTTGATCTCTCGAATTCAGATGCTTACAGATAAATCAGCTTCAACTTCAAAAGTCAGGAGTCTGCGCTCGCAATAGCCCTACGGAGTGGACGACACTTACCACCTCGGGAGGCACCACCAATCATTCCTGCAGCCAGCAATAATCTAGATGGGGAGGATCTCCGTGAATCGCCCACTCCTACTCAACCACCAAGCTATTCCATAGAACAACCCGACCCTACACCCGATCATACCACCCAGATAGACAATCGGGTGGACATACCTGTAAGCCCACTACCTGCAGACAAACAAGGAGGAGAGAAACAGAAAGAGAGACGATTCATCCCCCCGCCTTACAAACCACCCTTGCCATTTCCTGGACGGTTTCGCAAGGAAATTCTTGAGAAGTACAAGGAATTGTTCGAAAAACACATGCAGTAACTCGGGGTCGGGGTCGTTCACATCCAGAGGACTACTGCACCTAAGAAACTGAGCAACCCGGGGTCGTTCACATTACCTTGCTCGATTGGACCTTTTACGTTTGGAAGATGTTTCTGCGACTTGGGGGCATCAGTCAGCTTAATGCCTTTAACTATAGCCAAACGTCTTGGATTTGAGAAATTCAAACCCACCGACATCCAACTATTTCTGGCAGATCGAACTACAAGGTTACCAAGTGGAGTATTGGAAGACTTTCCGGTCAAGGTAGGATCAGTAGACGTACCAACCGACTTCGTGGTTTTGGAAATGGATGTAGAACCAAGGGATCCGCTTATCTTAGGACGACCATTCTTAGCCACCGTAGGAGAAATGATAGATGTGAGGAACAGGAAGATCGATCTGAAAAAGCCCACAATCGCAGGCAAACCTTCTAGATAGAGGAATTAGAAAAACTGCGTGAGGAGGTGTTTGAGGAAGTAACAATCGGGGATTGTTTACAAAAAGCACTAACAAAAGATTGCGAGGAGGGATTCATACACCAAGAAACAGAGCTCTATAAGGAATTGCTCGATAACACTCGGGAAATCATTGAACCGGAGTTAAAAAAGACATGGAGGAGGCTGAAAAGGAAAGGATGATGCTCGACAACCGAAGCTTGAACAAGTCAGCTGTCACTTCCTGCGTCATGTCATGCAGCTGCCAAAACCAGACCACCCGATCAACAGCCCGATCACTAATACGACCAATCCACCGAGCAAGGTGATCGAGCACCACTCCGAGTCGCAATTACAAGCCACTAATGATTGGTCCGAGTCAAAGGTGCCTAAGGTAGAACTCAAACTTCTTCCATCTGGGCTAAGGTACGCTTTCTTAGGACCTAATTCAACTTATCCAGTTATAGTCAATTCTAGCCTGCCCGAGAAAGAGCTGAATTTGCTTTGCACTCAGTTAAGAAATTATAGAGGAGCAATAGGCTACACTCTAGATGACATCAAGGGTATATCCCTAGATCTCTGCACCCACCGGATAAACCTAGAGGACGAATCGTATTCTAGTGTGGAGCCTCAACGTCGGCTAAACCCGAACCTGAAAGAAGTGGTGAAAAAGGAAATTCTGAAGTTACTCGATGTTGGAGTTATCTACCCCATCTCTGATAGTACTTGGGTGTCTCCAGTGCACTGCGTTCCAAAGAAAGGTGGAATAACCGTTGTCAAAAACAAAAAAGATGAGCTAATTCCAACTAGGACAATAACGGGTCATCGAATGTGTATTGACTATCGGAAGCTTAATGCAGCCTCTAGGAAAGATAACTTTCCCCTGCCTTTCATCGACCAGATGGTGGAACGTCTTGCTAACCACCCCTACTACTGTTTCCTTGACGGGTATAGTGGATTTTTCCAAATCCCTATACACCCTGCCAACCAGGAGAAAACGACATTCACCTGCCCTTATGGTACCTTTGCATATAAGAGGATGCCCTTTGATTTGTGCAACGCTCCCTCAACCTTCCAAAGCTGCATGGCGTCCATCTTCTCGGATTTAATAGAAGAGATGGTGGAGGTTTTCATGGATGACTTTTCAGTATATGGAGCCTCTTTCTCATCCTGCCTTTCAAACCTCTGTAAGGTGCTCAAAAGGTGTGAAGAGACCAACCTAGAGTTAAACTGGGAAAAGTGCCCATTTATGGTTCAGGAGGGGATAGTCCTAGGCCACAAGATCTCAGAAAAGGGGATAGAGGTTGACAAGGCTAAGATTGAAGTGATGGTTCAACTCCAACCTCCTAAATCGGTGAAAGACATCAGAAGCTTCCTAGGTCACGCAGGGTTCTATAGGCGATTTATTAAAGACTTCTCTAAGATTGCCCGACCGTTAACGCGGCTCCTTTGCAAAGAAGCAGAATTTATTGTCGACAAGGACTGTTTGGATGCTTTCAACAAGATAAAGGAAGCTTTGGTGAGTGCACCAATAGTTCAAGCACCTAATTGGGACCATCCTTTCGAGATTATGTGCGACGCATTGGATTACGCTGTGGAGGCAGTACTAGGCCAAAGGATAGATAAAAAGCTCCATGTGATCTACTACGTTAGCAGAACCATGCACGATGCCCAGACAAGGTATGCGACGACTGAAAAAGAGCTCCTTATTGTGGTTTTTGCGTTTGAGAAGTTCCGGAGTTACTTGGTCGGATCGAAAGTGATTGTCAACACGGATCATGCCGCCCTAAGGTACATTTACTCAAAAAAGGACACCAAACCTAGGCTCCTCAGATGGATCCTTCTTCTACAAGAATTCGACATAGAGATTCTGGATAAGAAAGGAATCGAAAATGGGGTGGCGGACCATTTGTCTAGAATGAGAATTGAGGATCCACTTCCAATAGATGAATCAATACCCAAAGAGAGACTGATGCACATCGACTTCTTGGACGAAATGAGCCACACGATCGGACACATGATAGCTCACTCGATCCCCGAGTCAACCGAGTTGATCGATTTCATGGCAATCGATTCGGCTAAGCTACCCTGGTACTCAGATTTTGTGAACTACATGGTGTGCGGGGAAATTCCTAAGGACTATGATGCTCACAAAAAGAAGAAGTTCTTCAGAGATGTCAATAGCTATTACTGGGATGAACCTTATTTATACAAAAATGGGACAAATGGCCAGTTCAGACGATGTATAGTAGAGGAAGAAGTCCGAGGGGTACTAGAGCACTGTCATGGGTCCGCCTATGGAGTTCATTTTGCTACCTTCAAAACCTTCGAAAAGATACTTCAAGGTGGTCTTTGGTGGCCAACCATGTTCAAAACGCACAGCTCTTCATAACAAAGTGTGACCCATGCCAGAAAATGGGCAACATCGGTAGGAGGAATGAAATGCCTCAACAGCTGATCTTAGAAGTCGAAGTTTTCAACGTTTGGGGAATATATTTCATGGGACCTTTCAACCCACCCTCGAATGGAAACATGTACATCCTGGTGGCCGTCGACTATGTCTCAAAATGGGTGGAAGCAATCGCCAGCCCGACAAATGATCACAAGGTCGTAATGAAGATGTTCAAAAACATCATTTTCCAGAGATTTGGAATCCCAAGAGTAGTGATCAGTGATGGAGGAACCCACTTCATTAACAGAGTTTTTGATGGCTTGTTAAGGAAGCACGGAGTCAAGCATAAAGTCGCAACAGCTTACCACCCACAAACCATCGGACAAGTGGAGGTAAGCAATAAACAGATCAAGGAGATATTAGCCAAGATCGTGGGAATCACAAAAAGGATTGGGCATTCAAGCTAGATGATGCGTTATGGGCCTACAGAACAACCTACAAAACGCCGATTGGGCGAACACCTTTCCAGCTTCTTTATGGAAAAAACTGTCACCTGCCAGTTGAGGTAGAATATAAAGCAATCTGGGCGACCAAACTCCTGAATTTGGACATAAAAACTACTCAAGAAAGAAGAGTAATGGATCTCCACGAACTTGATGAAATACGGTTGGAGGCTTATGATAATTCGAAGATCTATAAGGAACGAACCAAAGCCTTTCATGACAAAAAGATCCAATGCAAGGATTTAAGAGCTGGAGACAAAGTCCTTCTATTCAACTCGAAGCTTCGACTGTTTCCCAGGAAGCTCAAGTCAAGATGGTCAGGACCCTTCGCAATTAAAGAAGTTATGCCCTATGAGGCAGTGACTTTACTCGGGAAGGATGGAACTGAGTTTACCGTTAATGGGCAGAGAATGAAGAAATAAATGGCAAATGAGAGCACAGAGGTGGGGTCATCTCTGTATCTCACCGATTCCGCACCAGTCTGATAAGAGTCAAAAGTCAAGCTTAGCGACTATAAACAAGCTCACTTGGGAGGAAATCCCAACGGCAGAGTTGTAAATATAACTTTCGTTTTTAAGTTTTTTCTCTACTTAGTGTTTTCGTACTACCCGATGACCTACGCGATGCCTTACCCGATCAACACCTCGGATGCTGGTCTGAGCAGGTCATCCGTGCACATAACCGAGCTCTCTGACGAGAAGACCCCAACAGCTGCTGAAGCCGGTGACGGTCCTGGGTACACCTTGGCGAGCATGGAGGCTGCCACAACCTCCTTCTTTACTAACCCATGAGGTACCACTTTCATCCAAACCATTGTTTATACCATTGCATTTTATTTCGTTTCATTTTGTGTGATTCTCAGATTTCTTTTCCAGACTTTTATTTACACAAGGGACTATGTAATTTAAGTTTGGGGGAGGGCCTGAGAATGTATATAACATTGTGTTTTATTTTCTTAATTTTCTTATTTCAAATTTTTGCATGCTAATTTTATTTATTTGAGTCTGCATCTATTTGCATAAAAACACACAAAAAAAGAAAGATAGGTGGTTAGCTTAGAATCATTTGGACTAACAAATAGAATCGGTTTTGAAAGATAGGTGGTTAGCATGATTATTTGGGGTTGGGTTGAGGAATAAAAGAGAAATTTAAATAGAAAGTCCCTGAGGTTCGGTTTAATTAGCTTTAAGTCTCTAAGTAAAAAAAAAAGAGAGAAAGAAAAAAATCTTGTTATAGTCTCCTAGAAAAAGAAAAAAAAATATATAGAAATTTTATTAGGAGTTTAGCAAAGAAATAAAAAGAGTTTAAAAAAAAAAAAAAAGGAGAAAGAGAGTTAGATGTTTAAAGTTTAGACCTTTGGGATTATAAAAAAAAAAGTTAAAATCAAGGATGTAGGTAGTTCTATTCTAGGGGGTTTGATAAAAAAAAAAAAAAAAAAAAAGTGAATGAGAAAAGGGTAGATTATCAAGAGTTAAGCTTTGTATGCCCAAAAAAATCTTAGATAGTTTTCACAACTGTCTATCATTCCATCTTTTGAGAGAAAACCACCCAAAGATATTGTTTGAAACCACCCCACCAAAAAGCCTTACCCTTGAAACCGATTGAGCTTGATTCACTTTCCATTTGTAAGAATTCGCCAAACACTTTAATGAATGTGAAATAGATGTTCTTTGAAATTGCAAGTATTTACTAATAGTTGGAGGTTGAACTAGATCGATGCATGGTAATAAGCATAGAAAAATATTTGTAAGTATGTTGATTGATCTTAGCACCATTAAACTATCTTTAAGGACTATAGCTTGAATCCTTCACTTAGCTCAAAAGGTTATGAGTCCCATTTTTAACCCTCATCCTCCTACTTCCTTGCTAGAGGACTAGCAAGATTTAAGTTTGGAGGTCTGATAACTCTCTAATTTACATGTTTTAGACATCCTTTTTTGTCCATATTTTGCATTATAGATACCCTAACCTTAGCATTTTTAGGTCATTAACTATAGGAATCCACATTTAGGCCATTTAGGGTGTTGCATTCTTGCATTTGCACATTTTAGATGAAAACAGGTGCTTTAGGGCCTAAAATAAGGAGAAACAAGGTCAAATCCGAGCATGTACCCGAAGGAGCTATGGAGCAGGAAGAGCAGTCTGAATACCAACCCGATCGAATAAGATCCAAGGGCAGGAAGAATAACCCGAAGACCTATCCGAGGAGTAACCCGACCACATCCTCGAGCACCGCCTCGAGCAGACCCTCAGGCAGGACTGGGCAGCTAGGTTTAATGGGTTTCCATATATAAACCCCCCCTCTTCTTCCTCCCGCCCTAGCACGCCGCAGACACTCAACACAGAGAGCGAAAGCTTCTGAGAGAGAGATCTTGAGTGACTCAAACTCTTTTTCCACTTTGTTTGAATTTATTTTACATTTATTTGCTATCCTTTTAGATTTCTACTATGTACTATTACTTCTATCTTGTTTTTCAATACAATGCAATTTTCGTTTATCTTTTTTTTTTATGTTTTCTGCAATGAGATCTGAGTAGTGAAACAAAGTTTCTAGGGATGGGATAGACAATTATGTGTTCTTGATCGGTTAGGATGTCTTAGCTTAGTTGTTTATTTTATATAAGTTCCCTTCTAGATTGGTGTTCTTAATGCTGTCGATAGACCGAGAGGTTGAGATTAGAGCTAGGGTGTTTTGCCATCGAGAGATGTAGTTGAAATGCTTGAATCAATCAATGCTAGATATTTACTCACTTAGCCTAAGAGATTAGATGTGTAAGGAGTTTATTGACAATAATGAATCGGTTTGTATTGCCTGCTTGGTCATGTTTTTCCAACGAGAGTTGGGTAGGGGAGTGATTAAGGTTGATTGTTTCTATCACGAGAGTGTTTTAACAAGATTTTAGAGATTCATTGTCTAGGGAATATTTGCGTGAGGCATGTAGGACATCCATACTGGTCAGGAGCACTTAGGAGTCGATTACCCCATCCTTAGGAGCTTTCGCATTTTGATTTTTTACATTTTTATTCATAACTCGACCCTATACCCGAATTGGTACTCGATCACTAGCTTCGTGTACACCTTCGAGCTGTTCTTACTTTTCTTCTTTACCCGATCACTTCACCAGATCTTGTACTCGAATACTTGCATCGAGTACTTAGGTCGTGTGGTTCTTGTTTATTTTTTTTTTAATTATTTTAGGATTGTTAGATCAAACCCCAACTATTGCTTGGCTTGACTTGTTTGTTCTGATCATATCTTATCTGCTAGCATAACAACCATTTGGATTGATAACCCTTTGTACTACAACTGCATAGGGAATTGATATCCTGAGTGAAAATCATCCCATCATAAGGTTTGTTTTCGCTACAACTGCATAGGGAATTGATACCCTGAGTGAAAATCATCCTATCATAGATTTTCTTTAAGTCTCTACATGTTTGCCGCAAGTTTATACTCTACAAATGCTATCTAGTTTACAAAGATTGTCTAAACCTGGAACAGGAATTGAAAGTTAAAATTTATAGGTACTTGCAGGTCTTAAAGATACATGTAGACATATGCAAAGTATGGTTTTATTGCAGCCGTGTCATGGATACTTGGGTAACCTTGCCGACAATGCAGCAGCCAGCAGAGATACACACGAAAATGTTCAGGTTCATTCCCTTAGTGTAGGTAATAAAGAGAACATCATTGAGCCTGCATATGTGATATTGGACCATGGACAAGAGTTGGAGCTCTCTGAAATGCATGATGCAACAAACAACCAAAATGATGGTCCTCACGAATTAGACGAAGGATGTGAGGAATTAGAGCACCTCATTAAAGTTATTGTATCGGACTCTTTGAACGTAGAAGTTCAACGCAGGATGGGTTCAGCTGGCATGAGACAAATTAAGTCTCAACTCAGTAAGGATATAAGAATGGTGGCAAAGACATTTTCTTATTCTAATGTATATGCAGAACCTACTTGGACTTTCATAAGGAATAGCAAAACTTCCAATGGCCCTTCTGGAAAAGTAGGTAAACTTCATGGGGACGCTATCATTAGGGCAATTGCATCTGCTGTCCATGAGGCGCAGACAAGTACTGCCTATTGGTGTTGTTGTTGGCTTTGTTTTTGCTACTTTGAGAAAATATTTTGATGTGTCTACAACAACCAATAGTGCTAAGAAAGATATTGTCCCGGGTAGAACACAAAAGTACGAGAACAATGGTGCAGTGAAGAGGGTTCTGCCTGACAAAGTGAGCAAGGAGACCCAACAAAACAACTCGACCATTGGAGAAATGATGGAATCTGGCCTGCAAAATATTAACAATGAGGGTGTCATGGTTAGTGACAATGGTGCAACAACGAGTGTTGTGCCAAGCAAAGTGAGAAAGGAGACCAAACAAAACAACTTGAACATTGGAAAATGGTGGAATCTGGCCTGTAAAGTATTAAAAGTGAGGGTGTCATGGTTGGTGTTGTAACAACTACTTTGGGAGCATCTGCGATGCTGGCTCAAGACGAGGTATTGTTTAACATTAGCATTCAGATAAATATTTAAGCAAAAGATCATAAATATATGTTCGTCATTGTAATTAGTGTCTCTTGCACAGGATCCACAAAGAGGTGGCTTCATGTCAAAATCATCGGAGAAAGATAGTCAAGAATCGGGAAAGCTCGATCAGAGCAATATGGTGGTTTTATTGCAGGTCTTAAATATGCATGTAGACATATGCAAAGTATGGTTTTATTGCAGCCGTGTCATTAATGCTCTATGTTTTCCAAGGAGATGGCTTGGATATCGATCATATCTAGATCAAATTGGTCAGATTTTACATGTATTAAGGTCAGATTATCTTGCTTTAATTTCTCTGTTTTTCGTTGCTTGTTTTTGGTATGGAGATGTAAACCTCTGATATTTAGAAACTGGATTTATTTATTTTTATTAATTGGAAAACAAACCATAGAAAAACTTATTGCTGATCATATGAAGAAGAGACTACTAGTAGAAAATTCAACAGCAAAATCTAAAAACATTTTGGAAAATAAATTTTTAGAAACTGTCAGTATCACGTCTTGAATCACTTTGTATTCAAGGGCTAGTTTGAAGACTATACAAATTTCATAGAACCAATTTAGTATCTTTTTGTTGCCCTCTAATCCGCCTGGTTGCAGGGGCATTGCGATGAGATTGCTACATCCATTTCAAGGTTCAGCTTACATGATATTGCTAAAAATAACATTGAAATTGAGAACATGACCCATCCTACATCAACTTTTTAGAAACTACATTATATACGGTAGTTAAAAGGGAAGATGATAGCTTAATCACTTACAAAACTGAATGACAACTTTTTGTCTCAAGTATATTACGATGGTGGTCACTTACAAAATTGATTGACAACACTTTTTCTCGAGTATTTTAATTATGTTGATGATCATTTTACAAAATTGATGGCTCAATCATTTACATGTTTATTATTATTATTATTTTTGAATATTAATTATATCATGATAAAATGATGCAAAATCAATTTATCATATCATTTTCCCGTAAATATATATTCAAACTAGATTATGACCCGCAGTACATTGCGGGGTAAGTTTTTTTAATATTTTGTCAATGTACTATTTTAATACTAATTTTTTTTGTCAATGTAATATTAACTTTATGTTTTATATGATGATTCACTACATTTAAATTTTAAAATTAAAAGAGATGATAGGAGAATATTTTTTTTTAATCTGAAATAAATCTTTTAAATATCTATATTAATTATAGAACATTGTATATATGAATATTTAAATTATTTAAATTGTGTTTGGTTATAAGGATAATAGAGATTGTTAACTAAACTTGTTTAGATATGAATATAAGCATTAAATAGCATTCAATGTAAAAAAATTGAGCAAAAACTGCTGCAAAAAATACTAGTATAGATTATGTGAACATCTAATTTTTCTTTAAATAATATAGGTAATTTTATTTTCTTTATTACTTGCTTACTAAACACAAGCTAATATATAGTATTTTTTATTTAAAAATGGAAGTATAATATATAAGCAATTTTTGTATAAACTGCTTTATTAGGAAAATAAAATTAGATAAGAAATTAGTTATTTAAAGTGGTGACAAAAAAAGAAAGTCTTATTTGTTCAACAAAACATTGGATACATGAAAATGTCAAATTTAATCTAAAATTTACGTGACTCGTTAGTTATTTCCAGTGAATTATTTGGTAATTGTGTTTTTTTTTTATCATCTGAATCTTTTCATTGCCATGTATAAAAATTAACTCTTAAAAGTTAAAAATGTCATAAATAAAAGAAAGACGAATTAGTATATATCAAAACCAATTTCTCCAGAACAACCTCGTGCCTTCCTCTATGGATCGACGACACGTCATACATCATTCTGACTTCACCAAGTCAAAACCTCTTTCGTCTTCTCTTCTTCACATTTTCAACTTCATCGAACACGATCACAGACGGCGAAGAAGAAAAAACCATGGCGGAAGAAGAGAAAAGCGTGAAGAAGCAAGTGATGGTGGCGATTGACGAAAGCGAATGCAGTAAACGCGCTCTCAAATGGACGCTAGAGTATCTCAAAGATAGTATCGCCGATTCCGATATCATCCTCTTCACCGCTCAACCTCCACTTGATCTCAGCTGTGTTTATGCGTCCTCTTATGGAGCAGCTCGTAAGTATCTTCTTCTTCTTCTTCTTCTTCTTCTTCTTCTTCTTCTTCTTCTTCTTTATTAGCAATAGATCCCATCGATTTGATTTGTTAAACAACTTGTTTATGGTTTGGATTTTGAATTTGAGTTTTGGATTTCTGTGGTGTAGCGATTGAGCTTATAGACTCGATGAAAGAGAATCATAAGAACGCTGGATTGAATCGGCTTGACCAAGGGGTCAAAATTTGTGCTGAGATTGGGGTTTGTTTCTACCACAACCATTTTTTTTGTTGTTGTTGATTTACAATCTTGTTTGTAGTTATATCATGGTTTGGTTGATTGTGTATCAGGTTACTCCAAGAAAGGTGATGGAGTTTGGAAATCCTAAAGAAGCGATATGTGAAGCTGCTGAGAAGCTTGGTGTTGATTTGCTTGTAGTTGGAAGCAATGGTAAAGGAGCAATACAAAGGTGTGTAGACAATACTTTGATGTTTTAACTTGTTAACCAGCACATTAAGATCGCTGAAGAGTTGAGTTTTCGATGATTATAATGTGGAGTTGTATTCTCTTGTGTGTGAACAGGACTTTCCTTGGAAGTGTTAGCAATTACTGTGTTAACCATGCTAAGTGTCCAGTTCTTGTGGTGAGAAATAAGGCTTGAAGACCTCTTCTCTTCACAGAGATTGATAATACCTGCCTGCTGTATGTGTTGTAAACGTATTGTGATATATAATGCTCTGCTTGTTTAAGAAACTTTGTGAGTACACATAATTTATTTTGTTTGTTAAATAAAGAGCTTTGATGTGCTTGGAGCTTGCAATCTGCATTCTTAGTTTCAACATGCAGTCTTTAATCTGATACGAAGAGACTTATTAGAGACATCAAATGTTATAAACTCGGCTTCAACCGAAAATCCTGTTTAGGGTAGCTACCAGTCTCACCCCTCCTTGTGCTAAGCGCTGATACACTATTGGTAGACGTGAATTAAAGTATTCATCTGCAAAGGATACATTATGTTTTTGTTAGCTTCTATATCATTGGCTCCTCATTGTTTTTGGGTGAAATGTTTACCTTCTAGTGTGTCTCCTTCAGTTACCCCCTTGTATGCCCAGTCACAGGCTGCTTGAATTCCTTCGGATGCGTATCTGTATATGAAGTTAACAGGGGAAAGCGTGTGGAAGTTAAATCTGGTTCGTGCCGGCTTGAAGAACAATCACTTCTATTCAAAGGTACTGTAATCTTGTATCTGACTTACATATCTGGGCAAGCTGTCTTCTTCGTGCAACTCTCCCATCTCTTCACTTGATCCGCCCATTCTGTCTACATTTTAGTAAAATATGTCAGAAACACCTTGTAGCAAACAGGTAGAGAACAGTCCAAAGTACCGTGATATTTTTTTTTTGATTGCATCCACCATTCCTTCTAGTTCAGAGTTATAGAGATCAGCTTCAGCTGTTTCTATTATGCTGGAATCCCATATCTGTATGAATCTAAATTATAGAGGCTTGTATTATCTGGCTTAAATTATGTACGTTTGGCAGTTCTTACATGGTGGAGGTTAGCTTTTCTCCTGTACCAATGCACTTCGATGGTGTTCCCTCCTTTGTCTGAAGCATAACCAACATGTAGAGGCTGCATTTTAAAACTATTCTAGTTAGACATATCAAGCTAAGAGAACGGTCATCTTGATCGAGTTTATAATTATACCTGATGGATATCACCCATGAAATGAGACACGAAGAGCAGGGCCTCGGTTAAGTTGTCTGTAGATAAGAAATTTAGAAAAGGAACATGAGAGGGAGATAAAAGATGAGCGAATTGGTAAATAGCAAGAAGTTGGCAATGTTTTGGTACTACATTGTGACTTAGACGAAGCTGCAGTGTTGTAGGAAAGAAGCTGTGTGGTGTAATTGTAAATGGCTCCTGCAACACATCTTCCTTTCTCTCCATCTTCATCCTTGCAGTCCCCTTTAGACCGGAGAAAGTCAAAATCCATTAGAAACTGTGGTTTTGGAACCTTCTCACCTATGTTTTTGATAGTTTTATATGAAAAGGGTCTTATGAAAAACTCACTATTGTATTGGTAGGAACATACATCAGGAGTGTTGATGTAGTGAAGAGGAGAAGACCAGTGGTATCTAAACTTGACACGATCAGCCCATAGACACAAGCTCGACAAATCCCCTTCTGCAGATTCAGGTAACAGCTCTTTCACCGCCTTTGCTGCGATTCAGGTAACAGCTCTTTCACCGCCTTTGCTGCAGTTTCATCTAATCTAGTCTGTTCTTCTCCTTAACTTATTAGTTCTTACATTATATTGATCAAAACAAAAAGACAGAAGAAGACTAAACTTCGAAACCTGCGCGATTTTACAGATGATTTCATGACCTTCTTTCCACCAGCCATGGGTGTTAGGTGCTGCATAAAGAAGCCAAATAGTGATGATGATCATCACTACATGTATTTGGTTTGCCATTTTAGAGTTCTTTGAAAAATGTGTTGTTATTTTTCTATGATATGATTGAGGATTCATTTGGCTCTTGTATATATGCTGATGAAGAATAGAGACGTATAAAGGAGTAAATCCAGAGATCAATGTGTTGTGTGTGCGAAATGAAAGCTTCTTTGGTTTTTATTTTTTATTTTTTTATTTTTTGGGCCAAGTGTGTGAAAGCGCTATTAAATGTCAAAAGAAAGAGATTGTGGGTATATTATGATTGGGTAGATACGGTATCATCTTTTCCCTTCCTGTTTAGGAAACGAATCGTGTTTGAAATCAAATGGATTCACTTTAAAACAGATGTTACTTCTTTTGGATTTGGTTCAGTTGAATCTGTGATATGTGTAACGGTACATACATTGGTAGTCCAAATGCCTTTACTTCCCTCTCTCTATCTATTTGACGGTTACATACACCAAGGTTTTATAACATAATGATAAAAGAATATGCACCACATCGTTGTATATGTACCCTTTATATATGTACCCTTTATATCTCTATAGTGTAAGAAAAATATTTAGGGGTGAACTTTTTTGTTCACCTTCTCTCCTCTCAACCAATCAGAATTTTTTATTTAATATTTTATTTAAAAAATAAAATCAAAATTAAATAAAAAAGCAAAATAAAATAAGAAAATAAATTTTGTATACTTTTAATCAAGAAAAATTAATTATTGGTTTGGTTTAGATTTTAAAAATTAGAACAAAATTATGTGTCGGTTTAGGTTTACAAATAAGGTGATTAGAGTTTAGATTGTGCAATGAAAACAACATTATATGTCGGTTTGGATTTACAAATGAAATGGCTAGGGTTTAGATCTTACAATTAGAATGAAATTATATGTCATTTTGGGTTTACAAATAAGATGGTTAGGGTTTAAATTTACAACTAAAACGAAATTATGTCGGTTTGGATTTACAAATAAGGTGGTTAGGGTTTATATTTTACAATTAGAACGAAATTATATGTCGCTTTGGGTTTACAAATAAGATGGTTAGGGTTTAGATTTTACAATTAAAACAAAACTATATGTCGGTTTGAGTTTAAAAATGAGATGGTTAGAGTTTAGATTTTACAATTAGAATGAAATTATATCGGTTTAGATTTATAAAAAATTGGTTTAAGTTTTTCATTTTATAATAATGTGTACATATTTTATTTCTTTTTTATAAGGGGGTGAATGAAGAGGTTCACCGGCCCTAAGGGTGAATCCAAGTATTATTCTATTTCTAAAAGAATACTAACGAGGGTGCCAAAATTGTA
Source organism: Camelina sativa (assembly GCF_030686135.1). Classification (NCBI taxonomy): domain Eukaryota; kingdom Viridiplantae; phylum Streptophyta; class Magnoliopsida; order Brassicales; family Brassicaceae; genus Camelina; species Camelina sativa. Next base: position 20,747,631 of record NC_141886.1, on the reverse strand, counting down.
AATAAGTTGGGAGGTTTATTATTGGTTTATTGCAAGCAAAACCATGTGTTACACAATTATTGATTTTAATTACTTTTTTATTAAAACAATTTATTATTGGGTCTATTAATTATAAATACCAGATAAAAACTTATGCTATTTTTTAGTAACTATTATTGGAATTTTAAAATCCACATTTGATTTCATAGATTTAATTGTACAAAATGCAAAGCCACAAATTTTTATGTACTTGCAAAATCGACATGTCTAATTCTAAAATCATTGATGATTTTCAAATATCATGTGAATTAATAAAATAATATATATACATAAACCAATAAAATACTCCTAATAGTTAAAATCGCATGTTATTGAATAACACATATTTTTATGGATATTGTTTTACATATATCATGTTATTTCTTCATGATTATTTGCGATTTTTTACATGATATCATGCTTTACCAAAACTTAGGAAACTAGTCATGTAAAATCCTTATATACCATTCTTTTTCGTAACTTTTTTACATGTCGTAAATTTCATAAAAAGTAATACATCTGCCTTTTAAAACTAATTTTCTAATTTACCCATAATTCAAAGGAACTTTTTATTGAGTTTAGGTCATCACATATGCTCTACCAAAATTTATGACAAATAATGATGTAGAATTATTTACACCAAATATTATCGACCCCATATCTATAATAATTTTTCGTAAATATTATAAGGTGTATTTGTTGTGCAGTTAGCTGCTATTATCTTAATCTAACAACGAAATTATGTTGTAAAGTACTTATTTGCCGTACTGTATCATTATTTGCCATATAGTTAGCTACTTTTTTCCCAATCTAACAATGAAATTATGATGAAAAGTACTTAACATAGGAATCATGTATAAATTATACCCTCAAAAATATTACTTGGATTACAAAAATCTGACTGTTTAGCTTGTAACTAACCATCCGAGCACAAGAGAAACTACCTAAGCTAAACTAGTTTCAAAATTTACTTTCATTTTTTTCAATGAATTTTGGAAGAATGAGAACATAGTTAATCCCACTTTGAAGAACTTTTCGAGGTAAGGTCTAAAAATGTCATTCATCATACTTTGAACTATGAATATACCTTTAGAATTCAAAAAAAAAAAATCACCAGAAAATCAAAATGAACTTTAGGGATCTTGAAAATTGATTTCTCTACGTCACATCTCTTTTACCATGATTTAGTGATGATGAGATTTGAGATCAACATGGTTGTGTCTATACAACTCTTTAATGGTAGGTATTTGGTACATGTTCGAGATGACTGCTTTATTTAAAGCATGATAGCATATTCTTGATATCAATTACATCGATTCTCTTGACGACTTACGAGTTACATATATCAGTTTCAGTTTTTCAAGATATACATGATAATCTGGTTTGATATTAGGATATAATATTTAGACTATTTAGTAAATAAGCAACAATTTCTAATTTTATATATCTTTGTAAGTAAATTATATATTCTTAATTTTCATAAACAATATAAGATATTTAACTAGATTATGTATAGAAATAAAAACTACACTCTAGCAGTTTAATTCTTCAAAATATACATTGACAAAACTTGGATGCAAAACTCAAAAGACGGTTCCAAGACCTTACCGTTCTTGATATATTGGAAATGGAGATATTCAAACTTAGTTATTTTTACTAAATAATCGAAAAATGTCAAATATTTCAATTGAAAACCGGTCAAATATAATTGGTATTACGTAAGTTAACCAATTTTGTTGGTTCAGCATTATAAAAATAATATATAAAAAAACTGTGATTTCAAAAAAGTTCACATCGGTTTTCTCGAAAAGCCGGAGATGTTTCAGGTAACCGGCACGGCGGCTCCGGCGACTCCGTCTACGTCTTTTAAGTTTCCCAATTCGTGGAGACGACCGCTGATCCTTCCTCTCCGGAGCTCAAAGACCTTCAAGCCTCTAGCATTTCTCGATCTCAAAGGAGGCAAAGGGTACTCACACATCTCGCTAATTTCACATTTGCTTCTCTGCTGAAATCGGATCCGTAATTGTGAAATTGCGCTCTTGAAGTCAGTGATGTAATGTTTTCTGATTCAAAAAAATCTTTAATTTGAAATTTTTGGTAATTTGCAGAATGAGTGGGTTTCATGAGGTTGAGCTCAAAGTTCGTGACTATGAATTGGATCAGTTTGGTGTTGTGAACAATGCTGTTTATGCAAACTACTGCCAACACGGTTAGTTTTAACTGTTGCTGCTTTATATTGTTGAGAAAGTGTTTTCATACATTTGTGAATTTAGGTGTGAGTATTGGAACCATCTTGCTACTGAGTTTGGATTCTTGTGAATGTGGTTGAGTAGAAGTTTAAGAGTATTGGAAGAATAGGTGTGAAAAGAGCTTGCTAGAATATTGAATAGTTTAATTCAGTTGCAATGTTGATGCTTCAGATTGTGTCAAAGAGGAGATTCAGATGTTATGCTTGACAGAATCTGGAATACATGATCAAAGTTACTCCTTTTATGAGTCTAGTTGGAACACTTGTGATTGTGAATGTGGTTGAGTAGAACTTGGGAGTATTGGAAGGATAATTGTATCAAGATCTTTCTACTAAGTTTAAAGTCTTGCTAGTGAATCGGTTTAGTAGTGATTGTGTACATAGCTATGGTCAAAGAGGAATTTAAGATTGTATGCTTGAAAGAATGTGGACTGCATAATCAGAGTTACTTTCTCAGTCTGATTGTAACATTTGTGAATGTGGTTCAAGTAGAACTTAAGAATACTTGACGAATAAATGTGTCAAGATCTTGCTACTAAGTTTATAGAGTCTTTCTTGTTTGGAATCTTGCTGCGTCAGATTTTGTACATTTCTATTGTCAAAGAGGAGTTTCAGCTTTGCCTTTTTGACAGATTCTGGACTGCATGGTCGATAGTTACTTCATACATGTTCTGAATGTGATTGGACGAATTAAATTTGTTAAGATCTTGCTAGGTGAGTTAGAGTCTTGCTTTCTCTGCATTTACTTTGGCACATATTGGGAAGTGGATGGTTCTGTGGTTAGAGTCCAGGCGTGTGCTACTTATAATCTATATACCACATTTTTACCAAGTATTCGTTTGTTGATATATTTCTAACTGAAGGTCGACACGAGTTTCTGGAGAGTATCGGTATCAACTGTGATGAAGTAGCCCGTTCTGGTGAAGCCTTGGAATTTCAGAGTTGACAATGAAGTTCCTTGCACCTTTACGTGTAATAGTTATAATATCCCTCTTCTCTAAAACTTAGTACCTCACAAATTATGCTATGTCAGTGTCTTGTGGTATGTTCATTTCATCTCTTTGAACAGAGCGGAGACAAGTTTGTGGTGAAAGCGAGGATATCGGGCACATCTGCTGCACGTATTTACTTCGATCATTTGATCTTTAAACTTCCAAATCAAGAGGTTAGTTAATATTCTCATTAAGCCTTTTGTGTTTTGGCTGCTAAGTTTTGTACTTAGTTACTAATATGAATTCTTTTGATATGATGATAAACAAAGCAGCCCATATTGGAGGCGAAAGGAACAGCTGTGTGGCTTGACAACAAGTACCGTCCGGTTCGAATCCCATCTCGTATACGCTCTAAATTTGTTCACTTCCTACGTGAAGACGACGACGTTTGATTTTCCCTCATCAGCCCAATTAAACGTACTTAAAGGGCCTGTAAAATTAGCTCATATTTGTTTATAAATATTAAAAATCTGTTTGGATATTTAATATTTCGGATAATGCAAACAAAATGCAACATTGGATCTCTTTCTCTCGCCTACAAGCCAACGAACATGCACGTGAGGAAGCAAGCGGCCGCATGAGAAAACAAAAAAACACACAAATAGATTATTAAATCATAGTAAAAAAGGAATACAAATACATAAACCAAATATTATATGTGAAATTCATGTGGCTAAATGTTGCATTGAGTCATGAGGCTCGTACGTTCATAATCTCTAGACGAAAAACTTTATCAGTAAGATTGACTTAAGAGTTAAGACAAAGGAGCCACATGTTTAACAATGAAGCTAAATGAAGATGAGTGGTTAAAATACTAGAGTGCGATGCAAGATATTGTTGTGAAGAGAACTAGAGAAGTGGGCTATATAAGAGTATTAGAATTTCTATCCGTGCATGCCTCCAATTTCAATTTAAAATATTTTTTATCAGTAGAAATTGTTGAACTCAAATATAATTATTCCAATTTTTGAATATAAATCTATATAAATATTAAATTTACTTTATTCAGTGATATACAACATATATATTTTTAAAGATAATATTTCTTTGTTATATCTATTTGCGATTTTACGTGAGATTTTAGTTAAAATTTTTATCAATAAGAATCATTGAATATAAATATAATTTAAAGATTAAAAGATAAATCTATATAAATGTCGTACTTACTGTACTAATCTATATCTTATATAATATGACAAGATTTATTCTAATTTTACTTATCGATGCGACATTTGGCATTCTATTTTTGCGACAAATGTATTTTACATTAATTTCAAGTTTGATATTTAAATTTAAATTTATTTACTTAGAAATGTTCATCTCTTTATCTTTCTCTACCAAATCTTTAATTATTTTGGGTTTGTATTATTTAGTATTACTTCATAGCAGTACTCTACATAGTACTTTGAAAAAAAAAGTAATCCATTTTACAAAAATATATTTATTTTCATTTATATAATTTGTAAATTCTTCACTAATTTTCCTTTAAATTTCTTTACTCTTCGTTTAACAAATATTTAATTATTTTTGGTTTTTTATTTAGTATTATTTCATAGCAAAAAATCTCTATAGTTTGCTTTTGTTGAAGAAAAAGCAATCTATTTTACAAAATTATTTTTGGCATACTATTTTTGCGACACATGTATTTTACATTAATTTCAAGTTTGATCCTTTAAATTTAAATTTATTTACTTAGAAAAGTGCTCATTTCTTTTATCTTCCTCTACCAAATCTTTAATTATTTTGGGTTTGTATTATTTAGTATTATTTCATAGCAATACGCTCTATAGTACTTTGAAAAAAAAGTAATCCATTTTACAAGAATATATTTATTTTAATTTATATAATTTGTAAATTCTTCACTAATTTTCCTTTAAATTTCTTTACTCTTCGTTTACCAAATATTTAATTATTTTGGTTTTTTATTTAGTATTATTTCATAGCAGAAATCTCTATAGTTTACTTTTGTTAAAAAAAAAGTAACATATTTTACAAAAATATATTTATTCTATTTTATTTTTACGATTTATAAATTCTTCACTAATTTTTTTATCACAACCATAACTTTATTAATTAACTATTTTTATCGGTTTCACATGTCAATATGTACTATATATTAAACTATAATAAAGTAGAGTTCTGAGAAATTGTCATTTGGCACCACTCTATTTTGTTAACATGTGTCCTTTTTCAATTTTAATGAAATAAAAGACACATTATTGCTAATCTACAACTAAATTGTCTACACATATTTTTTAATTTGAGATATTTTATTTGTTCAATTTCGTTAGGTTACATTTACTTCGCTCAATCAATTACCTTTAAGACATTATAGGTGGACGTTTTCTTTTGTTCAAACTGTTCATGTTGCAATAATGAATATGATATAAATAATTACAATTAATATGCTTTATAACTGTATTTATTGTCATGAATGTGTTTACTAAGAATAATGTGTCAATGGAATTTCTTACAAACTTCACAAAATGTTTAGTGTATTATATAAGATCTAATGCTCATATGACTTTCTTTACCCATCATTTCCCATTGTTATTTTATTTTATTTTTTCTTATGAAGTTTTTGTTTTAAAAATGATGTCTTGCAGTATGATGATTAACATATTAATAAATTGATGACTCTTTGAAGAAATCATATACAAAGCAATGTCAATGTTTTTTTTTTTTTTTGGTATCAAAGTCTTGTCAATATTTATTAGCCTTTTTCAAAGGATTATGTTTTATGATAGTCATGATTTAAAGTTTTTGCATTGTTTTATAATGTGTTTTTTTTCTTTACTTTCAAACTATAGTTGGAAGTCTTTAGTGATGAAGATGAGCCCAATGCTCGACTCCTAAAGTACAATCTTTTTTGGCTTTAAACATTCACTCATAATATTATAGGTGTAAGTCCCTTTAAATTTCTCTCTTAAGTCCTCTGATCTTCAACTACAATATATTTCTAAGTTTATGTTTTGTAAATTTGTTTTGTTTTTCGTTTTTAAAAGTTTTTTATCCCCATTACAAAAAAATACTTTTTAATTTGCTTGTTTTACCGTGTAATGCATATATAAAATGCGGCCTACGCGGGTGCCTAGGTGGCGTTTATACGCTATACGGTGACCGAGCGTTTCAAATTTTAGCTATGTGGTAATTTAGGCGGTTTTAAATAATTCGGACGCCTAATAGGGTTTAGGCGGACATTATGCGGTCTGCGCGGACGCCTGTACGGATTCTAGGCGGTATGTTGACTAAAATGGTTAAAAATATTGTAATTAAATATTTTTTAGAATAATGTTTGTTTCAAATAAATATTCTAATTAGCCTCTAAAGTCTAAACTTATGAAATTTAATTTGGTTCCAAAGTAAGTATAAACTTACATTTTGTCAATTTTTCAAGTTTTTGAATGGATTATGTTTTTTTTTTTTGGTTTAAAATGTGAGATTATTATAGATTTTAAACTATTTTGATAGATAAGATTTTATTGAATATAATATTTGATACTCTATTTTTGTTTTATGTTTTTCTTAAATTAAAGTGTATAAGTTTTCATCCTATATATATATGTAAATATTATTTTTATATAAATATATATATATTCATATATCTAAAATATATAATCCGCCTAGATTCCGCTTGGGCACCCGCATATACGGCTAGGCGCTAGGCGTTTGTCCACCGCGTAGCAAGCGCATATCGCGTTTTAGAACACTGATACATGGTCAAAAGATCATGTACTTCTTTATGCGTCTTTCAAATCACTTCCCAAACTTTACAACATCTTTTCATATTACACGGAAAAACATTACAGAGACCTATTGTAAATATTTAATATATATATATATACATATTATAATCTCAATACTTTCATCATAGATATATGTCAATCGTTAAAAGTGGTATAAATTAACAAGTAGATTAATCTGTACAAAGCAAGACTACTTTTATATCGCATTGGTATTGTTTGAGTTACCAATCATACCTCATGTCTATTTTCCTGTAACCCTTGCTACATCCGTCATTATGCCAAAAAAGATTACACCATTTCCAATGGTTATCTATATTTTTTTTTGGTTTGAATTTCTATATTATATTTAGGGTATAATTTTGAAGAGATATGATTTAGTATTTAAAGTATAAGATTAAAAGTATTATGCTATTTTAGTATTTTTAGAATTTAAGAAATGATGTGCTAAATTTAAAATAAAATGAAATTTGTGAAAATTGTCCTTCTTTTAACATGCACACTCCATAATTATAAACTTTTCTAAATGTATATATTTAAATTCTTTTCAAGGCATATATAATTAATACGTGTACATTTCATATATAATTTAATGAAAATTTTATTTTACATACAAAATATTTGATTTTATAACCCACACATCATGTGGGTAACTATCTAGTATAACATATATTTTCTAGTGTCGCAATAATATTGTCGACAATCTTCTGACTTTTTATCTTTAAAAGAGTTCATTCCATATTCATATCCCATGAAAACATAATTTTAAAATTTCTAACGTCAATGTCGATCGTTGACCTAATTATAGAGACCATTTAAACATATCGATATCCTATATTAAATGCGCATATACAAAGTTTCATGAACAGTTTTAGTGTTATGTCGCTACAAGGAGGTTGTCCAAATACATCATTTGCCATAATAGAATTTCCGACTAAGTCAAGAATGCTTAAATGATGAAACGTTTAAACCCCACAATGAATATATATTCACTAATCCAAGTTATATATTTATCTAAAATCTCATATGTTATTTGAAGATGTTAATTTTGTGATGCAACCCCATCTTCGTCTTCTAAAAAAAAACATAGTATACTTTAAATATGTTGTTTTTGACAATGTTTTGGGTTAAAAGCATTTGATAATATATATATGTTTTATATCATATTATAAAATTGTAGCTCCAATTGATAATATATCTTATGAGATATGCTACACAAATCACATGCCACCTTTTGTAACAGCTTACATATCATTTTTTCCATAATTTATGACCATTGGTTTTGTTTTTTTAGATAGATTATTTTTTCAAAATTCTTTTTCATAGTTTTTCCAAAAAAAAATTGTGCCCCTTACAATGTCTTCGCGTTGCGTGGGAGAAGCGAGTGACCCGGCTTGAATTGGAGGTTGATTCGCGAGAGGTGGTTAGTTTTATTGAGAAAGGGATTGGTGAGGCTCATCCTTTGTCTTTAATGGTACGCTTGTGCCATAGCTTCATATTTAGGGAGTGGTGTGTCCGTATTTTACATATGTATAGGGAGGTAAATCGTATGGTTGATGGTTTGGCAAACTATGCTTTCTCGTTGGGGTTAGGTTTTCATGCTTTTGAAGTTGCTCCAAGTTGTCTTGCATCACATAAAAGAATAGTGTGACAAAAGAATAGTTTGCATCGACGGATGCAGCCGTACATCGATCGATGCACATCTAAAAATCAGGATTCCGGTTCACGGATATTACAATTATCCCCCACCAGCATAGATTCGTCCTCGTATCTAACACAAAGACCAACAATCAAGGATCTCCCGTGCAACCAACATTATGGTCTGCACATCCTCCGACTACTCCATGAGGACTCTACCTGGCCAATAATCCATGTCTCTGATATTATTCACTCTCAACTCATGCATCTCCCTCGCTAGCCATGGGCGTTTGGTTCTTCGGTTCGGTTTGGTTCGGTTCTTAAATTTTTTGGTTCTTCGGTTCTATCCTCTTAGGATCCATAAGGGAACCGAAACATTTTCGGTTCGGCTTGGTTAGACGTGGGTTTGGTTCGGTTCAGATACAACAAAAGAATACCTATAAATAACCGAATTAATTTTGGTTTGGTTATATTTGGTTAAAATTATCCAAAGAACCGAATAACCGAAAATAACCAAAAAATTTACAAAGTTCAACTGACCACATCCATACTACAACCCTTGAAAAACAACAAAAGACAATCTCCAAATACATAATATAGTGTTTACGAAGTTCCAAATCCATCAAAATCTGACCATGGATTGGAAATCATCAAAAAAATATAGAAGTAATAGTCTTAAAACTTAAACGAGTACATTTTACAAGCTTTTCCAAGTACTTGATCTTACATTCCTCAAACTTCTTCAAGCCCTTGATCTTCAAAAAAAAAAGTGGCATAGTGACACAGTTAAAGACTAAGAATTCAACAAACAGGCATTGAAAACTTGAAATAGAGCAGAGTTCAAAAGATTACGTACATATGCTTGTAGGTTTTACTGATGGTTCTTACTCCTTTAACATTCTCATAGGCCAAACTCTACAAACAAAGATGAGGAGTTAAGAATCATTATAGTTAATCAACAATTCAACACAATGAACAACAATTTGATATAGATTTCTAGAAGACAGAATGTACCTTTCTAAAGCTTATCTTGTAACTCGATGTCTGCTAGTAAATCAGAATTAGTGACCACCCCCCTATCATTTAAATGAATCTCACACTTAAGCCATTGTTCAGTGCACATAAGAACTTCTAAGGTATTGTGAGTAAGACAACTCCAGTAAGGGTCTAGAATACGGCCACTAGTGCTAAAAACACTCTCTGAGGCAACAGATGAAAATTGCATATCAAGTACATCTCTAGCTATTTCAGTGAGAATGAGAAACTTTGGAGTATTGAGCCTCCGCCAGCCAAGCACATCTTACTCTTTTCCCAGCATCAGATTTGGACTTTCAACAGCTTCCTTTAGATAAAGCTCCAACTCATTGCTAGCATCGTAAATTCCTTTCTGCTGTACCATCTCATTATATACGGAGTCCATTCTTTCATAGCCGTGAATCACATCGAGAAACTCTAAATCATCCCTTTTGCTTTCTTGTGCACTGTAACTACAAGACTGAGCTTGAGACTGAGAAGCTGATGTCCCTGGAGTGTGAGCAGATGATTCGTCAATGCTTCCATTGCTATATCCCTCAAACAATCTGTCCATCAAAGATAACACTAATGCATGCATCTGTTTACCATCTGCACTCCCTTTACCATATAGCTGATCAAAGAAAAGTTGCGGAAACTGCATTTTTTTGGTTGGATCTAAGACAGGTGCAACAATCAGAAGCATGTTGATGTTCTTCATACCTTCCCAGTACTTATCAAACTTAGCTTTCATAGCTTCCGCCTTTGTTTGCAACTCCAAGTCTCGACTATTACCAAGTCTGATCAAGTTTTTCTCAATGGTACATATCTCAGCATAACACTTATGAAAACTCAAAGAAGTAGATGCAGAAACAACCAATGTTGAGTGATAAAAGATGTGAAGAAATTGCACCATTCTATCGATCGCTTCCCAGTTAGTTCTAGTCACAGGTCCCACCCTTTGGGTTCCCTCTTTATCCACTATTTCTAGAAAATAGTCGTTGTACAACTTGTCTTCTGCCTCCATCCTATCAAATGCTTTTCGGTACTTGAAAGCTCTTGTTAACGTCTAATAAGTTGAGTTCCACCTTGTTTTGCAATCCAAAGACAAGCTACCTCTAGTCACATTCTTATATACTTCAACCCTTTGCTAAAAAAAAATCATTCTGTTTGTAGACGATCTCACATATTGCACACCATTTCTGATAGCAACCACACTCCTCTGCACTTCATTCGATCCCTCTTTGACCACTAAATTAATGATATTAGCTGCACACCTCATATGCAACAACTCACCACCTAGAACTAAAGCTTCATTCCCCAAGTCCTGAAATCTCTCGACGAATCTTCTTAAAGCTGATGTGTTGGTCGTTGCATTGTCCACTGTTATGGTGAACACCTTCTCAATACCCTAATCCGCCATAAAGTTCAATAAAATGGTACAATTGTTTGATCCTTTGTGGTCAAGGATGTTCTTAAACCCAATGATAAGCTTCCTTAATCTCCAAGATGCATCAATGAAGTGAGCAGTAATCACCATATAGCTTACTCTTGTTGTAGGAGCAGTCCAAATGTCAGTGGTTAAAGAAACCCTCTGCTTAATCTTCCGAAACACATTCTTCATTAATGCTTTTCTGGTGACATACATTTGTACAATATCCCTGGTAGCTGTTTGTCTTGAATGAGGTTTGTACAAGTTAACTTTCTCACAGAAATGACGCCAAGCCAAACACTCAACAAATGCTAATGGTAATTCAGCCAACACTAGCATTTCATTAGTAGCCTCCCTAAACACTGCCTCAGAAACCTTAGCTAACTTCAAATGACCATCAGGGGTTATGGCTTGTTGTTTACCACTTTCAGCCATCCAAATTTTGTACTGCTTGCATGATTAATCAAGATGTTTCTTCAGATTTGATGTTCCTGAAGTGATCAAACAACTCATAGAGGCACCACAGTAATGACATTTGCATTTGTTATCGTTCCCCACCACTCTAGTAAAATGCTTCCAAACACCGGATCTTTCTCTAGGCTTCTTTCTCGGAGTAGGAGAACGAGCATCGCTTACTCCTGGATTCAACTTCTTTTTCCGGCCTTTCGCAGAAATTGGTCGTATTGGTGACAATAACTCATCTTCAGTCTCAGAATCTGACTCTGAAAGTACCACATGTTCATTCTCATCTTCATTCTCTAATCTAGTTTTCGAATTATCCATCTACGAAAACCAAACATATAAAACTATTGTTATATACTTATATCTACAAAACAGGAAAGAACAATACATAATTAAGATTTAAGAGACTAAGAGTCTAAGACTAAGAGACTAAAACTGTAACTAAAATGAACTAAAAATAAAAAAGTATAAGACGAAGAAGAAGAAGAAAAGACAAACCTTAAGGTGATGAACTGATGGTGGAGAAACAAAGACGATGAAAGGAGATGATGTGTGGACTGTGGAGCCGTGGAGATGATGTGTGGAGTGTGGACTGTCGAACAGAAGAAAACGCCAAGAGAAAATAAAAGACAAGAAAGGAAGAAGACACTAGAATTAGGAGAAAATAATAGGGTTTTGCTATCAAATTGTGTTTTTTTTTAAGGCTTCATCGGGTATAGATTAGGAGTTTAGGACCATTAGGCTAGATTAGTTAATGGGCTATTGGGCTTTATTTCTAGTATTCTACTATTGGACCTAAAAATATATGACACATATAAATTCATTTGGGTACCCATTGGATATAGGTTTTGTCGGTTCTTATTCGATATCCATGGGTAGTCCGACTAGGATCCGTTCGGTTATTTAGTAATATCCAGAACCGGACCAAAGCTCTTTATCCGGTTCGGTTCTCTGAATCCAGTTTTTATGCCCAGGGCTATCCCTCGCTCTCAAGTCTCGGCCTTCGAGTCTTCTCGGCTCGCTATTGGGCCTCAGCCCTCAAGCTACGACATCCAGGAAGTCTAATATTGCTTTCCGGCTATCATCCTACAGTGCGCTTTCGGATCGTCACCCAAAGTCGATAAACCAATTATACCCTCAAACCAAAAAGTCCCTTGAGATAACGGTACACAAGAATATAACAGTCCCTTCTTGAGTTATTCGAGATCTCCTATCTCTAGAGCAATAATTTTGAGCTCAATCGAGTACTACGCTGACCAGAATTACCTCTCTACCTCTATTGCTCACGTAGAAACATCGCAATATCCCACAACCAACAATCGCCATAACGACTGCTACTAAAGCCACAAAACGTCACATAGACCACATAAATGTCCCGCAGGACCACCACCAAAACCACAAAAATGTTCAAAAGCACCGCCACCAAAGCCAAACAACGTCACCGGGTCCGCCATCATGGTATCCAAAGTCACTAAGACCATCAAAAGGGTATCCAGTGTCACCAAGAACTCTGTCACCAAGACCACCCTCAGGGTACAAAACATCAACTAGACCACTACCACTGACAAGCTTCACCAAAACCACGAAGTCCATTATGAGCATATCCTACTTCTACTCTAAAATGGGTAAACTCTTCAACAAGCCATCCGACACTTGATGCTCAGCCTTCACTAGCTGGCCGGTATCACACCTCGCGACCCAGCTAACGACATCCCTCTTCATTCCGATCTTGTGATAATACCGTTTTAGGTCACGATACATCTTAGTCGCTCGTGGATGGATAGAGAACTTGCTCGAATGAGCCTCTCTCAGAATCTCCTACCTCAGACCCTCATCCTTGGGCACACAAACCGAGCCATGCACCATGGTAGTCCCATTAGTAGAGACCTGATACTCTGAACTTGCAGCCTTAGAGGCGTTCACCAGTCTCACATCACTCTTCTGAGCCAAACAAACTCTACTCAGAAGATCTGCTCTATCAGCTGCTTCTAATTTTAATGGCTATTGTGAGATAGAAAATAATCTCAAAATACTGATCTCACTCACCAAAAACTCCATATCTTGCTCCTAAGTAGAAGCCGCCGCTTTCTGCTCAGAGCATCTGCCACCAAGTTAGCTTTACCATAATGGTAAGCTATATCCAGATCATAATCCGCCACTAACTCCATCCACTGCCTCTACCTTATCTTCATCTCAGGCCCATGTTTTAAAAATTGCTAGGCGTTAGTCGGGCGGTGAGGGAGCGCCTAGCGATTAATCGGAAAATCATATTTAAATCGGAGATTAGTTTTAGGGCTTTTATCTATATATATCTAGGATCAATTACAGATATAAGCCTTTTTCTCAAATTCTTTGAATTTAGGTATTATTATCCGGACTTACAGAAATAGATATTTATTTTGCCCAAAAATGACAAAATTGCCCCTCTTCTCTCTCACCATTCTCTCTTCTCTCTCACGATTTTCTCTCACTCTCACGATTTTCTCTCCTTTCTGAACCAATTTTTTTCTCGTGACTTAATCTATGATTTGGAAGATGAAACTCTTTGGATTTGTGAGAGATTAATCGATATCTCTCAGTTTATGTATCTGGTCGCCGTATATTCCGATGGGCCCTATTATTTCTATCTCCTTTGTAGTTTTTTGTTTGGTTAATGGAAAATTAAAGGAGAAGTTTGATTTGATCAATGTTTACGATTGATCCCTTGGGTTCACTAGATAGTATTCCTTTAGGGTTTAGTTTTCTTTAACCAAAAAGAAATAGATTAAATCCATTGGTTTGGAGATGTGTTGGGGCCTTTATATCTTGGAGGCCAACAAATTTGGTGTCAAAGTGACGGAGATACTGTTGATGGAGCAGGAAGATGAGAAGCCATGGTTTTGAAGGTATGGTTGGAAGAGAAAGAAGGATTGTGATCGGCGGCCATCGGCAGAAAAAAGTGGTTGTCGTTGTTTGTCGGGTGAAGAGAACGAAGGAGAAGATAGAAGGGCAAAAAAGAAATTTTGTTTAACAAAAAAGGCCTAAATTCGAGAAGCCGGACTAGAGTACCCAATCTCAAATATTTAGCCCACAAAAACCCCATTTTAATAAATATCCCATATATATCTACAATTGTATAACATTTCAAAGATTTAATAAGAGTCCAGTGGTTTGCGTGATTACATACGGTTGACATGTCTTGAGTTCGATTCCTAGAAGGTGAGTTTTGTGTTATTTTGTCAATTTTATTAATAAAGGGCAAAATGGTCATTTTGGCGTTATCTTCTCCACGCGACTTTGGCAGACTGCAACCCTAATCTATGGCCGCCACTCATTTTTCAACTTGTTTTTCAGTGAATTCACTTCCGATTCAACTGATTTCAAGAACTAAATAATAAATCCAACTTATATCATACTATTTTAAGTCAAAGAAAACAAAATTAACCAATTTTTTTATCCCGATTTTTACTCCTATTTGGCTGAAATCGCGGCGGACCTCCACCGCCGAGCGACTATCCGCGAGTAAGCGGACTCCGCGGCTGCGTTTTTAAACGGGGGCTTAGGCTAAGTGAAAATATACTTCAAGCTCTTATGATTTGTGTATACTTGTACCTTTCTGCCATTAAGATAAGATCTCGAAATATTCAAAGAGAAAACTACATTTGCCATCTCCAAGTCATGGACAGGATAGCTGCCCTCATACTTCCGCAACTGCCGCGAAGCATAGGCAATAACCTTTCCCTCCTGTATAAGCACACACTCCAAGCCAAATCTGGAAGCATTTGTATACACCACATATGGCTTATCCTGCTCAGGCAAAGCTAATACTGGTGCACTAATAAACATCTGCTTCAGATTTGCGAAACCCGTCTCACACTCCGGTGATCACACAAAAGGAACTTCCTTCCCTGTAAGCTTAGTCATCGGCTGGGCCATACTCGCAAAATCCTTCACAAACTTCCTGTAGTATCCTACCAACAAAAGAAAACTCCTGATCTTAGTGGCATTACTCGGTGTAGGTAAATCGCTGATAGCCTCCATCTTCTCAGGGCCAAGAGAGACTCTCTCTGCAGAAACAACATGGCCAATAAAACCCATCTCCCTCTCCCTGAAACTGCACTTGCTCAGCTTAGCGAAAAGCTTATGCTCCTGCAGCTTCTTCAGAACTGCTCTTAGATGGATCTCATGCTTCTCAGGACTCTTGGAATACACCAGGATGTCATCGATGAAAATGATGAAAAATTCATCCAAAAACTCCTGAAACACACTGTTCATCAATCTCATTAACACAGCTGGCGCATTATTCAAACGAAAGGGCATCAACCTCGTCCAAAAAGTCATTTTCCTCACATCCAACTTATCTATCTGAATCTTATGGTAACTAGACGCCAAGTCAATCTTGGAGAACCAAGTATCAACCCTCAACTGATCCAACAACTCATCAATCTGTGGAAGAGGATACTTATTTTTCAAAGTGACCCTGTTCAGAACCGGATAATCTATACACAAGTAGAAACTGATGTCCTTCTTCTTCACAAACAACACCGGCGATCACCACGATGAAGTACTAGGACGAATGAATCCCTTGCCCAACAAATCCTCCAACTATTTCTTTAGCTCTGCCATCTCTGCTGGAGTCATCCTATAGGGTGCCTTAGACAATGGTGTCGTCCCTGGTTCCAACTCAATTGTGAAGGGATCATACCGAGATAGTGGTAAACCCTGCAATGACTAATAAACATCCTCAAACTCCCGAACCACAGGAATCTCACCCACAGCGACCTGCCCTACAGACTCCGGCATAGAGATAGTAGCCAAATATGCCTCCCGACCCATACTGATCATCTTCTCTGCCTGCAAAGCTGGGATAACTAGACTCCCTGAAGTCGGTCCCATTCCTTGATAAACCAAACTCTTCGCTCTAGGCCGCTCAAACACAACTCTATCTCGATGATAATCCAAATGGACTCTGTACAGATGCAACCAATATCTGCCAACTATAACATCATACAACTCCACTGGGCTCATAATCAAATCTACTAACATCGACTCCCTAGACGGTGTTGCCATTACCACTCTCGGCACAATCCGGGGTAATAAAGTAATGAGTTGTTCTAGAATCAAACAACATATGGAACCTAAACCCGCTATCCAACAGGGTCCTAACACAAATTTGATGTGCTAAGAAACCTAAAATTTTTACCACAGGCAATTATAAAATCTGAACTACTTAAATTCACCAATTCTGAGTTTCAGAAGTTATATTTGTGATCGCTCTGACATTGGTTCCTCCTGTCTCCACAGTCGTGTACACACGCCGTGTCGCTGGTAGTGGCAACACCGTCTGCCCAACCTGTTGTGCTCATAACTGCATCACCACCACAACCATCAGATACAGCTTGGGACACGCTGATCTGAAGTATACCTGCGTCATCAGCGGTGCTGCCTGGTTGCCCCTCTGCGGAAAGCTCACCACTCTCTACCCTCTGAACAGAATGCGGCTGAGTCAACTTTAACTATATTGGAGGACTGACCACCACTACATGTGCTCTCAAGTCATCCTCTAACCCTGCTGCAGTCTCCACCAGCTCCCCTCTCTTAGCCTAACTCCTCACCCTGCACTGAGTCGTCAGGTCATCGTGAAGAGCCAACAAGAATCTCTGCACCTGAGTTAACTCCAGCTTCAAAGCTCGACCTGCATACACCATAAGCCGACTGAACTCCGCGTCCAGCTCCGCACAGTGCAGTTTTCCTGGGTTAACCCCCAGAACTGCGCCTCTATGCGATCAAGCGCCTCCTGTGAGAATTACTTGGCGTTGAACTCTCCCACAAAGTTTATCCAAGTATCTCCCGCTGCACTTTTCGGGTCGTCACTGACCTACACCACACATGCGCATCTCACGAAAGGTAGTGCGCTCCCAATTCCACCTGATATCCTCCATCGGCTCTTTCTACTCATCTGCCACACTCGGATCCGTACCTCCCAGGAAATATCCCGCACCCACATGTCGTAGCTGCACCAATATCTGAACGTATTGTGCATCCTCTACCTTGGTCCACAGCTGCATACTTGTCTGCAAGCCAACCACAAGCTGCATCCCTGGAGCATGCCCACTAACCACTGGTGGGACTACAAGAGCCTACCCACCAACCGATGGCGGCACTACATGAGCCTGCATACCACCCCTTGCTGGCACCACTGCTAGAAACCGCGCCAACACCTGAACCAGCAAGTCTGTTAGAAGATTATCCCGACCTGGGGCACAACCCGCTGCAACCCCCACACCTGGGGCAACACCAGTAATGACGCCGAGTCCACCAGCCCCATCGATACCACCACCAGCCAAGCCCCCAGACCCTCTAGGATGAACCTGCGACTCTGTCACCTCCTCACTGGCCATGCTCTAGGCTACACTCACACTGGCCTCGACGATCTGTCCCCGACCCCGACCTCGACCACGCCCACGACCATGATCATGATTTTGCCCAGCAACTCCAATACCTATAACCATTTGTATCGCCAAAAGTAGAAAACTAAGAAAAACAACTAAACCGCACTACTCAAGGAAACACAACTTACCGTGATATCACATTGTAGGTTCCAAGAGAATGTTTTAAGACCCCATGCCACACACAAGCATTCAATCTAAAACATCCACAACACAAAGAACACAACGAATCCAAACCTAGAACTGTAAGGGCTCTGATACCAAACTGAAACAACACGACCCATTATTTGTTTTATATACCTAATATCTATTGATCACATACTCACTGGCAACCTCACTTTAATCAAATAACAGAGGATAACATGAAACAATATTGTTAATCCAATAACCAACAATGAATAAACAAATAACTTAATTCCAACATCTTAAACATGTCATTAAACAAACCACAGAACCATCAACCTAGCATCCGTATAGACAACTAAGTTTCACTCTAACATTCTAATAGAACATCCTCCTCTTCATCGCCTTGATTCCACGATCACACTTTGCCTTTACCTGCACCACAACAAAAATGAGATACGTGAGTATTATCATAAATACTCTGTGAGGTTATCCTCCCATCTACTGAGTTATAAAAACAAACGGGGAGACAAACACAAGCAACACACAAAGAAAACAAGCAAACCAAACAACTCTGAACACACTCGTCAAGTCTGCGCACATGCATCGACCGATGTAACAGCCTTGCATCGATCGATGCAATGTCCTTGCGTTGACCAACGCACTCTTTGCATCTACTGTTGCAATACTCCAAATCTCTAGTTGCATCGACCGATGCACTTTTGCATCGATCGATGCAATTCCACTTGTCACCATCAGATCCCTAACTGCGTCGACCGATGCACACCTTGCATCGACCGATGCACACCTTGCATCGACCGATGCAGTCATGCGAATCATTGCCGAAAAGATTTCTCTCGGACTCTCTCGGCTCCAAACATCGCCCACAACATGGGTAGTGCCGAATTCGCCTCTCAAAAGCCACAAATTTCACGATAAACAATCACATCAAGCACAAAAGCAATCAAACACACAAAATCACTCAACTCCCGCATCGAACCGCTTAGATAAGCCATAGTCACGCACTCATCTTTGTAAAACAGAGAGAATAGACCACAAATGACCAGAGACAGCACCACAGAACGCTCCTAACACGTTCACGGCCTCAGATCTCCAACCACAAGAACAAATCTTTCAAGATCATACACAAAACTCACAGGAACTCTCTGGAAACCTTTCTCTCATTTGCTGAAGTAATAATGGCTAAAACAAGCCAAGGGCGTCGACAATAAGTTTTTATAGACTACCCCTACATTTCCAAAATTCCAAAATGCAGCAACACCTGTGTTTGGCTTAACTTATCCCGCAGAAGAATCTCTTGCATCGATCGATGCAACATCCAAAAACTGGGATTCCGGTTCACGAATGTTACAAAGTCAATAAATACTCCTAATAGTTAAAATTGCATATTATTTAATAACAAAGCTTTCGTTTGCATTTTTACAAAATTCATGTTACTTTTCATGATTATTGCGATGTTTTACATGATATCACTTTCTTTATTCATTAATAAGTCATAATTTTATATGAATATATTATTTTACATTTTTAATGTGACTTTTAAAATTAATTTCCTAATTTATCTATAACTCAAATGTACTTTATATTGAATTAAGGTCATCACATATGCTCTACCAAAATTTATGACAAAGAATACTATTGAGTTATTCATCGCAAATATTGGTGACCTCATATTTATAATAGTTTTTTGTAAATAATAAAAAGTGTATTATTGTACATTCCTTCGGACAACTGCATGTTATTGAATAATTCTATGGTAATCATGTATAATGAATTTATAGCTGTTTTTTTCTTAAACTATAGCTGTTTTTTTCAAATTATTCTATATTATAGCTATTTTTTCTTAAACTAACAATGAAATTATGATAAAAAAGTACTTAACATAATAATCATGTATAAATCATTCCTTTTGAAAAATTACTTGGATTACAAAATCATTCCTTTTTGTAGTCTTTAGATCTCTTAAACGTTAGCTACAAACTACCTGTAGAAATTTACATATATGAAAGAATAATTAAAATACAAAATACTTGATTATTCATAGCGTGATTATGTGTTGCGTCTATTGGAGATAAGGTTTGGTGCAACGCATTAAAAAAAGACATGTCTCAAAGGAGTAGGCTCAAGGAGTCAGCCTACCGTCACAGTGATAAAAAAATCTATCAAGAACCATCATTAAAATGACACAAAATTTCCCAAGAAGCAACAATTACCCGTTCTTTAGACCAATGGGAGTGTATGGAAATCGCCAAGATATGAGTATTTTTGTTTTCCTTTTGATTCATGGATATTTATTTATTTTATTTTAGTACAAGGTTTTCTCAACATACTTTTCGCATTTACTTATTATATATTCTGTCAAGATTTGACTTATTCGCAAGCTAATACATTTTTTTACAATTACATAGGGTGGGATCAAAACGACATCTCAAGGATATGTTTCAGTTTGGCTATCTTCAAATTTAAAGATGTTGATCAAGGAGGAGGATGATATGCTTCTCAACTACCAACCTGGACAAAGTTCATACAACTAACTTAGTATCTTCATATTGCCCCTAATCCTCATGAATGGTTGCAAGGGCATTGCGTGTGGGATTGCTACATATATTCCAAGTTTCAACTTACATGATCTTGCTAAGAATATCATGTGTTTCTTGGATAAAAAAAATGGAGGGAAATGATCTCATTCTACAACAAGTTTTTTGGAACTATTACATTATATAAGAAGGAAGATGATGGTTCAATGACTTACAAAACTGAGGGACAACTCTCTATCTCGACTTTCGTAATATCACTTAGTTACCAATAGGTACATGGACTGAGGGTTAATTAGAGTTTTTGAAGAAACATCCATCTGTTAAGATAATGGTGAGTGTCGCCCTTATAAGTGTCGTGTCACGTCCTGTGTATGTCTCGTTTTATGGTGTGGTTGATTTCTTTTTTTACTAAATGCATTCGACATTCTTGCGGCCATCCTCAAGAGAATCAATCAATATCAAATTGATATTGAAATCGAAAATGGTTGTTACGATTGAGGAATTGAAAATAAATTTATTTATCATCTCCTACATCCACACTAGCCACATGCACCTATTTACTCTAACTGGTGAAATATAAAGATTTGCCACTGCAAAAGAAAGTAAGAACATATTAAACTTTTTAAAAATCTAATATGTTCTACCATTTAGAATACTGCAAATTCAGATTTGAGCAATATGAAAAGAGGCTGTCTAATAAGGTGGCCAACATACACAAGAATTTTGAGATGGTCTGTGACATAATAATATTTAGGAAGAACCATGCAATAAAACAATAAAGAGTGGTTTGAAAATAATTTTACGACAAAAAATACTATACAAAAAATACTATATAATTATTCACCGCAAATATTGGTGACCCCATATCTGTAATAGTTTTTTGTCAATGATACAAAGTGTATTTGCTGTACATTTCTTCATAAAGCTATGAAAGTAGCTGCTTTTTTCTTAAACTAACAATAAATTATGACAAAAACTACTTAGCATTGTAATCATGTATAAATCATTCTTTACAAATTACTTTGATTACAAATTTATTACTATTTTATTGGTTTTAAACGAAGAACACTATTATTTTTTATCCAAAACTATCTATATATAGTTGATATATCCAAAGACATTTTAATATTTTTCAATATTTGTATAGAGATTTTATTGTATAAAATCAAGTTTTTCAGTTTAAAATGTAGACGTAGGGATTAATTTGTTGTGGCTTTGGAATATTGCCACAACCATATTTTGGTCTACATTTCTATTTCTACACACCAATCATGTTTTAAAAGTTTTAGATTTCCCTTTTTCTACTGACTGTCAAAATAGTTTTAATTAAAAAATTTGGCTATACAAAACACTTTTTTCTAAAGCTCATAATTTTAAGCTTTCCAAAATTTTAATTTCTACAGCCAAAATACTACAACAATCAAATGTAGAGTCACAAAAAAGAAATCTACAACTTCCAGTTTACAATAGAAAATCTAACGTTAATGCTGTAATCGAAAATTGAAATGTTAAAACCTTTTGCTCACAAGTCACAACTCACAAAAGAAAAATTTAAAGTCCATTTTTATGAATTTTAATAATTAACTATAGAGTTATCAATGAGCATTTACTTAGGTAATACAATTAATAATTTAAAAATTTTACAAAAAAAAAAAAAAAAGAAATTCCATCTTTTATGTATTCTTTAATGTTTAATATTCTAATTTGAAATAATATAACTGGTCAAATGCTTTGATGTATTTTGGAGAAACCTGGTGATTTTTTTTTTGTTGTCAACATGATCACAACTAAATATTAACATCGTAAACATTTCGAATATAGAAAACTTTGTATCCCATTTCTTGTAACATTATCTTCCATTCAGTTAAGTATATATCTTTTTATGTCATTTCATTTTATTATGTAATCAAAAATGTCAAATATTTCAATCTTTTCTTGATGAATTGTCAAATATTTCAATCTGAAAACATATTCAATCATGTAAAATTAAAATTAATTTTTTCAAACTCAGCTAGCAACTATGAAAGGTTGTAACAAACGATATTTTCTCTTGAATTAATTTATCATTAAATTCAAAAAAACAAAAACATATTCACGTATTAAACCGGTCAAATATATGACTGTATGTTTAAAGGAATGTGAACGGCATAATCAAAATTACTTTCTCAGTCTGATTGGAACATTTGTGAATGTGGTTAAGTAGAACTTGAGAATGCTTGACGAATAAATGTGTCAATAAATGCTACTAAATTTATAGAGTCTTGCTGGTTTAGAATACTATGTCAAAGAGGTGTTCCGGCTTGCTTTTTTTACAGATTCTGGACTGCATGATCAATAGTTACTTCATACATGTTTTGAATGTGGTTGGAAAAATTAAATGTGTTAAGATCTTGTTTTTTGCATTTATCTTTGGAAACTTTTGGGAAGTGGATGGTTAATTCTGTGGTTACAGTTGAGGTGTGTGCTACTTATTAGTTACATCTTACCAACTGTTCGCTTGTTGATATCTTTCTAACTAAAGGTTGACACGAGTTTGTGGAGAGTATCGGTATCAACTGTGACGAAGTAGCCCGTTCTGGTGAAGTCTTAGCAATTTCAGAGTTGACAATGAAGTTCATTGCACCTTTGGCTTTACGTCTAATAATAATATCCATTTTCTCCTCAACTTTAGTACCTCAAACATTATGCCATGTGAACAGAGCGGAGACAAGTTTGTGGTGAAAGCGAGGATATCGGGCACATCAGCTGCGCGTATTTACTTCGATCATTTCTTTTGTAAACTTCCAAACCAAGAGGTTAGTTAATATTCTCAGTAAGCCTTTTCTGTTTTGGTTGCTAAGTTACTACTATGAATTCTTTTGATATGATGATATCTATTAAACAAAGCAGCCTATATTGGAGGCGAAAGGAACATCTGTGTGGCTTGACAACAAGTACCGTCCTGTACGTTCTCGTATACGCTCTAAATTTGTTCACTTCCTACGTGAAGACGACGACGTTTAATTTTACCTCATTAGCCCAATCAAAGCTACTTAATGGGCATAAATTAGCTCATATTTGTTAATAAATATAAAAATATGTATATTTCGGGTAATGCAAACAAAATGCAACATTGGATTTCTTCTCCCGCCGTTACAAGACAACGAACTTGCACGTGAGGAAGCAAGAGGAAGCAAGCGGCCGCATGCGAAAGCAAAAAAACACACAAAGAGATTATTAAATCATAGTAAAAATCGAATACAAATACATGAACCAAATATAATATGTGAAATTCATGTGGCTAATGTTGCATTGAGTCATGAGGCTCGTAAGTTCATAATCTTTATTTGTACGTTTCCTAGGAAGACTCCAAAAATGTGTGTTTATAGAATAGGAAATAAACAACCAAATTGGATTTTATCTCATTTATGTAAAAATTTTGTTTGCTAATTTTGCGGCGAGTCATGCGGCTCGGACGTTGATAACCTTGTATGTACGTTTCCTAGACTCCAAAAATGTTGTATAGTTTAGGAGATAAGAAACCAAATAGTATATCATATTTGTGTGAAATGCTTGTGGCTAATGTTTGCGGTAAGCTTGAGGCTCGTACGTTTCATCTTCTTGTAACCTGTATGTTTTCCTACACTCCAAAATTTATATTTTAGATAAAATTCAGGTGGCTCTAATGTTGCGGTGAGAGTCATACGGCTGTCTCGTAAGTTCATGATTTAGATAAGGAAACTTAAAATCGAAGGAAAAGAAGATGTACAACCGAAAAGAAAAAAAAAAAAAAAGAGTTAAGAAAACAAAAGACACGTAATGTTACATGGTAAGCACTAGAAACCTTAGTTGTCCAACAGTGGCACCTTCACCGAACATAATCTTTGTCTTTAATTTGGTTTCCGAAACCAAAACAGTAGATTCTATGATGTGTAGGCAAAAGAAAGAAAGAAAAAATTATGGATGATTTACAAATGCGTCACTATGTTTTGCTTCTTTTTGTGTGCACAATGCGTCACTATAATTTGTCGTCTTTATGTGTTTGGATGATTACAAGCAATAAAAAATAAATATTGGAACTTGAAACATTAATTCAGGTGTATGGTTTCATCAGGCGAAACTCAGCTGCTATTCGTGATTTTATACATTTTTTTTAATTAATGGATTAGGAAGAGTATAGTGAATCTTTGCCAACTAAAAAAGTATTAGTCCTATAATCCCGGGGGCGGGGTCATTCAACAATCGTTTCGAGATATTATTTCTTAAACATGAACTACAAAAATAATTTTTCGAAGTTTAAAGAATTTAATTAAGAAACAACACCGTAATTCAGTTAATTAAAAGAAGAGAGAATTATAAATAAAGGATTTTTTCTAAAAATTTGGCCATTTACACTTTTTTTTTAAGATTGTCAATTGTGACGAAAATGTCCCTACTAATAGAAATAGTGAAGTTTTTAGGAGTTTGAATCAATAAACAAACAGAAAACCCATGTTAGTATACAACTGTGTAAAAAAAAATTTGAAAAAAAAATGTTTTGGATGTCAAAAATCAGTTTGTAATTTGCTGATTTCTGGTCTAAATTGTTTAGAATAGACTTTCTACGATTTTTTCTCTTTCTGAAACATTTAGATTGTTCATTCTATAGTTTGTACATGTTTTACGAAGTTTAGACGGAAAATTTGTTCTAAAAATTTCAGATTCTGAATTTTGTCTGTTCTACAAAATTAAGAATATGAATTCTACGTTTTTCTTCATTCTACTTCAATTCAGAATTCGTTTTCTACGTTTTACCCTATATACTAAAAGAAGTAGAAGATATATCATAGAAATTTTAGAATTTGTAATCTGTAAACCTTAGAATACCCTTAAAATAGAAAGAAAATAAATTAAATAAGGAAAGTGAATATTTTTTAAATATTTTTTAAATATTCTTAATTTATGGTTAAGAGTTCGTAATTATTGTTTAGATTTGTTCTAATATATTCTAGAATACATATTCTAAATTATTTAGAAACTAAACAAATTAAGAAAAATCGACATTATACCTTAACGTAATCGGTCACCATCTCTTCCACCTTCCACAAAAGCTTTCACTTACCTGTTTATGATGCAAATCTATGTTACTTGTGGTGTATGGACACTGGATGCCAAGAAGGAGTGGAGATTTATTGATGATGAAGAAAAACGTGCTAGATTACTGACTTTGCAACCCACTACATCTCTTGAAGAGTTGAAGCTGATGGTTT
The DNA here is from genome assembly GCF_030686135.1 of Camelina sativa. Classification (NCBI taxonomy): domain Eukaryota; kingdom Viridiplantae; phylum Streptophyta; class Magnoliopsida; order Brassicales; family Brassicaceae; genus Camelina; species Camelina sativa. The sequence continues at coordinate 20,721,750 of NC_141886.1, read as the reverse complement.
CAGAAGACTATGAAATAGAGCAAAATATGTTTGATGTGGAATTCAGTTATCTACCCACAGAGGTTAAAGTTGATTGTCCTCCTGTTGTATTGACAAATAATAGAGGTATGAATAATTTTCTTGCATATCTGAAAAAGATAAACATGATTCGATTGTGTGTTACATTCAAAAGAGTAGTTGATGGCGATAGGATTAAAGTCCAGTTCGATCTGAATAAGTTGTCAGTTGATAGTAGCGATGGTTGTAATGTGGAAGTTGATGTGGGAAAATCAGTAGGTATTATTTCAAGGAATTCACCTAAGCCGACTAATGATGTATTAGAAAAGCCTACTGATGCTAATCTTGGTGATGCTGCTGGTTTAAAGTTGGAAGATTCAATGGTAAAAAATGGTGAATATTTCAGCAGTAAGGAAGCTTTACAGGCTACTATGGAAATGTATGCAATGAAATATAACTGCGACTATAGGATTACAAAATCTGATAAGAGATGGTGGTGTATACGCTGCATTGATAGTGCTTGTAATTGGCGTCTCCGGGCTGAGTGTTTACAAGCGTCTACTAAAACATGAACTTTTTCAAGTATCTACTTATGAATGAATGAATGATGCAATCAAACAAACAAACATAAGTATGAATGATCAGAATGTAATGCAAGGTGTTTCAATTCCCTTATGATGTTGTAGCATAAAGGATGTCAATCCATAAAGAGTGTGATATGTAAGCAGTCAAGATGTGATCAATGCATTCAAGTTAAGCCAAATATCAAGTTGATTTGTTTCTAACAACCTAATGACAATAATGAAATGCAATGAACTAAGGCAACTTAAGACAATACTAATGCTGAATTAAACTGTAGAACAAGTGCAATAAACAAGACTAAGCGGAATTAACTAATAAGCAGAAGAAAACATGAACAGAACAATGCATAAGCAAGAAAGTAAAATGGAGCTCGACCTAGCACTCGTTCGAGTGCATGGTCGGTGGGAGGTCGAGTTGACAAGCGAATGAACAGAAACAGAGCAAATAATGAAAATAGAGCAAACAACAAGCAATTAACAATACTTAAACAGGGAAATCAATAAACAAAGAAAATCCTAAGGATGGATTCATGGGATGGACTCAAGCTGTGGCTATCTAAATTGGTCAACAAACCTCAATCAACAATGAGCTATCTCTAGACAATGATCTTCTAATACATGTTAATCCATTCTCATGACAATAACAATCAAGCCAAGATACTTCTTAGACCTAGTTCTCACTAGCTATTACATATCAAAGCAGGCATTAAAACCCATATCATCAATGTCAAAAATCACTTTAAACATCTAATCTCTTAGCATGCTTCATGATAATCTCTAGCATTAGCCTTATCTAACAACTTAGACATTGGTGTGATGCTAAGAAGCTTAATATCTATCCTTACCCTCTCAGTATAAGAATAGCATAGAGCATATCTAATCTAGAAGAGATATATAACAATCAAGCTTGACCAATCTAAACAACCATAACCTTTACCCAGCCTAATCCATCCCTAAGATCCTAAGCCACTAATAAGATCTAAAAATCATCATGAAGAACACAAACCCAGAAATTAATGAAACTATCATGACTAGAAAGATGAGATAAAGATGAACAATATTGAACAAAGAAGTGAAAGCAAATATTCAACAGATTCAAAGTTATCAAGGTTACAAATGTGTGAAAATCTAGAGAAAAAATAAGAGATGATGCAATAAAGTAAAAGAAGCTAAAAATGGCAAAAACTAGGTTATGAGGTGTCTACATGGTCTCCAGGGTCTCACCCTTTTCGGCCACAAGTGCCAGTACACATATATATAATAAAGAGAGAGAAGCCCTAGTTATCTAGAGGACAAAACAGAGAGGCGGCGGTCAGCTCGACCATGTGCTCGGTCGAGTGCATGGTCGAGTGGTTGGTCCATCAAGTAGCTTCAGTCTTCGATCTGGCATGATATCTGTTCAGTAAAATCCGTATAACTCTGGCGAAACACCTCTGATTGGCTTGAAACCACCGGCATTAGAAACATAACTCAATTTCCTAAAACTCTCATGAAGGATGCAGAAGCTGAATCGCAACGGAAGATCTTCATTCGGATCGATCTTTGAGGAGCTCGATATATTCATCCGACCGAGTACTCGACCGTGTGCATGCTCGAGTGCTGTGGTCGAGTGGACTTCCGAACCTTCCTGATATTCCCTATCCTCTTGTTTAGCTCCAGAAATAACAGCAAGTCCTTCCTTACTCTTTTAGAGCTCCATAGTACCTAATAATACTCCAAATGCATAAATGTATGCAATGCATGCTTCTAAACATTCGAAGTGCATATTTGGACAGAAATGGTGATAAAAACTAAGGAATCACTTCTATATGATGCAAAAAATGAACTAAACAAGGCCTAAAATATGGTAAAATATAGTGGCATCAACACCCCCAAGCTTAGTCTTTGCTTGCCCTCAAGCAAATAAACAAGACATAAGTAGGAAGGTGAGGTTTGAAAGTGGGATCTTAGAACCTAACAACTTACTAATGAGATACCTAGAATCAATGTCCAAGTTACTAGTACTATGATGCAAGGTGAATTATTTGTACTTAAAAACTTTAGACAAACCTATCACAACCTCTACTGATTCAAGCCTTAGATATCCACATGCATTCAGATCAATCATTTCCTTTAACATTCATTAGGCAAGAACATGAATCAGATTGTGCAATGTTTAAACTCATTTGGCTTGGAGATAAAGGTTTAGAGACAAGGATGATCTCTCTTTAGAGTGGGGCTCATTAAGTCAAGGTTCTCTCATAAAAAAAATGGATTGAGCTTTAGAAGAAAGCTAAAGGTAAGAACTAATAGACACATACAAGAACAAAACTTTGTCTACCCAAAGGCACCCAAAGTGTTTGATCCTAACATTCTAATCCCAAATGGTCCTAATTCTACCCTTTGTCTTCTTCTCTTCTCAAGTACCCTTTTTCTCTTTTTGTTTTTAAGCCTTAGGAGAGGTTTCTTATTTGAATCAACTAGTGGAATGGGGACTTCTTTCTAATTGATATGGTTCCCTTTTCTTCTTAATCTTTAAGACATAAAAGCTTTTTGCTAGACTCTTCTTTTCTTTCTTTCTTTTCTTTGGTTAGAACCATCTTCAACAATCTTTATACTTCCCATTCTTTCACTAGAGCTTAAATTCTCTTAAACACATTCCCCTCCTAAAGACTCTAACCTTTTGTTTCTTTTTTTTTTTCTTTTCTTTTCTTTTCTTTTTTCAAAACAACCAAGTCCCAAACCCAACAATTAAACCACCTAGTCCTATCTAGTTTGAAAATTGCAAACTAGAACTACACAAGGCTTTACTCTTGTCAGCTCAAACCTAACACTTTCTACCAAACTCAAGAAATAACATGGCTTGAAAGAAGGGTTGGTTAAGGGTAGGAGAAACTGATTTAAAAGTGAAATCAGCTACTTGGATCAACAAGAGTGGTAAAAAAGAGAAAGATGATCCAAATATGTATATGGTATCCATGAGTTTAAAGAAATGCACAAACAGATAATTACAAGTCAGTATTAGGTTCTTATAAGTAGAAAATGACATCAAATCACAACATGCTTCAATTTAGACCAGAATGCAATATAAGAATTCAAGGCTTGGTTCAATCTTATGTTTCTAGCTCACTCAACTAGCATCAAAGTACTATTAACTTGGGCATTGATCCTAGTCTAGCTAATTTAAACAAGTTAACAAGGCTGAACTCATCATAGATCCCTAATGCAAATATGAAACAGTCCTACATGAAACATACTAACAAGATCCTAATATGCAATGCAAACTACATGAACACTCTTTTATTATTATTTTTTTTTTTGTAAAGATTTTTGCAAAAATTTTCAAATTTTTAGGTTTTTCTATGACATAGATGAAATGCAATTACTAACATGATTATGCTAAAAATTTGAAATAAGAAAACAAAACACAACATCAAATATCATCTCAAACCCTCCCCCAAACTTAAATTACACAGTCCTTTGTGGAAGAGAAATTTGAAGGAGGATTTAAGAATCAGGAAACAACACAAAAACAAAAAATGCAATGTTATATACAAATATAGAGTTGGAGTATTACTTGGGATGGTCTAAGGGTGGGATTCATTTGATATCCACCAAGTGCTTAAAGGACCTCCATGCTACCTGACCAACCATAACACTAAAGAAAACAAGATCAAAATAACAAGAAACTTAAAACCAATATGTACAAGGATACCTTTGGGACTTCCTCCCAAGTGAGCTTGTTTTTAAAGTCTCTAAGCTTGACTTTGCATACTTCTTATGCTTTGGAAGGGTTATAGAGAGGTGATGAAGTCCCCTCTGTTCTTAAAGATTCCATTGCTCCTCTTATTCCTGGGTCAATGCTAAAAGAGTTGTGTCTGCTAATAATACTCAGACTTTGTCTTGCTTTCTTTGGAGAGGAACTTCTCACTCTACCATGAAGCTTCTTGATTTGCCCCCTTATGTCCTCATCCTTAGTTGTTAAATCCCTCACTGAATCATGTAGAATGTTGATAGTTTGAAGCTTAGACAGACCATTGAAGGAAGGATTTCTTGGCTCTTGTTGTTGATGAAGCTTGGGGATGAAGTCTGGGCATTTTGGGTGACTTGGTACCACTCGGTCGAGTGACTTAAGGTGCTCGGTCGAGTGGCAGGTCAAGTGGTAGGTCGAGTGGAAGGCCGGGTGACCTAAAATCTCTGTTTCTACCCCATTCACACCCTGAAAGATTTCAGACTCAGTTTCATGACCTTTCTTTTCAATCCTGAAGGTCTGCCCATCAATAGTTGGCTTCTTCTGCTCAAGCTTTTTAACTTGTGGCTTCTCTTTCATTTCAACATCTTGTAACAAAGGTTCATGACTCAAGACCATCAATGCCTGCTTATCAATAGAAGCCTTGTACTTTTTCAGCATTTGCTCTTTAAACCGTCCTGAAAATGGCAAAGGTGGCTGATAGGGAGGAGGAATGAACCGAACCGGCTTGCTAGATTCTTGAGCAATGACTCGATCAGGCACTCGACCAGGCACTCGGCTGTGTGCATGGTCGAGTGTATGGTCGAGTGGTGTCTCAATCTCAGTTCTCTTCTCATTCTGCACCTCTGGTTGAAGAAAATCCTCCCTATCTTGGTTGTAACTGTCCTCAGTGAGCTTTGTAGGTAGTTCTTTGAGAGAGATAGCTTGGGCAGTGGCAAACTCCTTTAGATTGTCAATTGATGTCCCATTGAGTTGTCTAGAAGAAGAAGATTCACTCTTGCTCTCAAGGTGAAGGATTCTGCAAGTTAAAGCTTCAATCTTGATATTAAGGGCACCATATGTGGAGTCTATCTTGTTTTTCATCTCTGTGAGCTTAGTACTTTTTTCCATATCTCCAATAGCTTGGCCTTGTACAGTTGTTGAAGCATACTCTTCATCTCTTGATCTAGAGCAGGAGCTTGTTGGAGTTGTTGTGGAGGATAGACTTGAACCATAAACTTCTCATCATCACAAACAACAGGTACTTGCTTTTGTTGGGTTAGAAGTAGTTTATCTAGCTTCTCAAGCTTCTCATCTAAGGCTTGTAGTTCCTTTATATGCCCTTCCTCATAAGCAACACCTTCTCTTAAGCTTCTAACATATTCTTCACTGTAATTGCCATTGGACTGAGCAAAGTTCTCTACTAAGTCCCAACCTTCATCTACATCTTTATTCATGAAGCTTCCATTGGAGGCTGTGTCTAGGAGCATCCTGATCTTGGGAAGAACACCTCTATACAAAGTACACAACAAATATTCATTGTTGAATCCATGATGTGGGCATTGTCTCTGGTAGCCTTTGAAGCGCTCCCATGCTTCACTGAAAGATTCACCATTATGTTGGAGAAATCCTGAAATTTCATTCCTCAAATGTGCAGTCCTTGAACTAGTGAAGTATTTTGCAAGGAAGACCATCTTACAATCAACCCAAGAGGTGATTCTTCCAGGAGGTAGAGTCTTCTCCCACTGATGGTCTTTATCTCCTAGAGAAAAAGGAAACAATCTTAGCTTCAAGGCATCCTCACTAACTCCATTTATATTGGTGAGGCTACAAAGCCTATCAAACTCATCAAGATGTGCAAGGGGGTCTTCAATAGGTAGGCCATTAAATATGCTGCTCTGAACCATGGAGATCAAACTAGTCTTGATTGTGAAGGTTGTGTTGTGGACAGCAGGAGGCACTATCCCATATCTCTGAGTATGAGTAGTGGGAGCATCACTATCACCAATCTTCCTTCTCCTTTGAGGTTCATGCAGATTCTGTGGAAGTTCCATTTCCACCTCTTCTTCTGTTTTTTTGAGACTCTGAACAGGTGCTCGACCAGGTGCTCGAACAAGCACTCGACCGTTTGCTTTGAGGTACTCGACCGAGTGCCTAGTCGAGTGGTACCTGAGAATCAAAACAGAACACCAGAACAAGAAAGTGGTGAGTAATAGAATCAAAAGTAACATAGCTTAATCTTGAAACAATGAAATCTCGACTGGAACATATAAACACCCTAATGGCAACGGCGCCAATTGAAACAAGAACTTTTTCAAGTATCTACTTATGAATGAATGAATGAATGATGCAATCAAACAAACAAACATAAGTATGAATGATCAGAATGTAATGCAAGGTGTTTCAATTCCCTTATGATGTTGTAGCATGAAGGATGTCAATCCATAAAGAGTGTGATATGTAAGCAGTCAAGATGTGATCAATGCATTCAAGTTAAGCCAAATATCAAGTTGATTTGTTTCTAACAACCTAATGACAATAATGAAATGCAATGAACTAAGGCAACTTAAGACAATACTAATGCTGAATTAAACTGTAGAACAAGTGCAATAAACAAGACTAAGCGGAATTAACTAATAAGCAGAAGAAAACATGAACAGAACAATGCATAAGCAAGAAAGTAAAATGGAGCTCGACCTAGCACTCGTTCGAGTGCATGGTCGGTGGGAGGTCGAGTTGACAAGCGAATGAACAGAAACAGAGCAAATAATGAAAATAGAGCAAACAACAAGCAATTAACAATACTTAAACAGGGAAATCAATAAACAAAGAAAATCCTAAGGATGGATTCATGGGATGGACTCAAGCTATGGCTATCTAAATTGGTCAACAAACCTCAATCAACAATGAGCTATCTGTAGACAATGATCTTCTAATACATGTTAATCCATTCTCATGACAATAACAATCAAGCCAAGATACTTCTTAGACCTAGTTCTCACTAGCTATTACATATCAAAGCAGGCATTAAAACCCATATCATCAATGTCAAAAATCACTTTAAACATCTAATCTCTTAGCATACTTCATGATAATCTCTAGCATTAGCCTTATCTAACAACTTAGACATTGGTGTGATGCTAAGAAGCTTAAGATCTATCCTTACCCTCTCAGTATAAGAATAGCATAGAGCATATCTAATCTAGAAGAGATATATAACAATCAAGCTTGACCAATCTAAACAACCATAACCTTTACCCAGCCTAATCCATCCCTAAGATCCTAAGCCACTAATAAAATCTAAAAATCATCATGAAGAACACAAACCCAGAAATTAATGAAACTATCATGACTAGAAAGATGAGATAAAGATGAACAATATTGAACAAAGAAGTGAAAGCAAATATTCAACAGATTCAAAGTTATCAAGGTTACAAATGTGTGAAAATCTAGAGAAAAGATAAGAGATGATGCAATAAAGTAAAAGAAGCTAAAAATGGCAAAAACTAGGTTATGAGGTGTCTACATGGTCTCCAGGGTCTCACCCTTTTCGGCCACAAGTGCCAGTACACATATATATAATAAAGAGAGAGAAGCCCTAGTTAGCTAGAGGACAGAACAGAGAGGCGGCGGTCAGCTCGACCATGTGCTCGGTCGAGTGCATGGTCGAGTGGTTGGTCCATCAAGTAGCTTCAGTCTTCGATCTGGCATGATATCTGTTCAGTAAAATCCGTATAACTCTGGCGCAACACCTCCGATTGGCTTGAAACTACCGGCATTAGAAACATAACTCAATTTCCTAAAACTCTCATGAAGGATGCAGAAGCTGAATCGCAACGGAAGATCTTCATTCGGATCGATCTTTGAGGAGCTCGATATATTCATCCGACCGAGTACTCGACCGTATGCATGCTCGAGTGCTGTGGTCGAGTGGACTTCCGAACCTTCCTGATATTCCCTATCCTCTTGTTTAGCTCCAGAAATAACAGCAAGTCCTTCCTTACTCTTTTAGAGCTCCATAGTACCTAATAATACTCCAAATGCATAAATGTATGCAATGCATGCTTCTAAACATCCTAAGTGCATATTTGGACAGAAATGGTGATAAAAACTAAGGAATCACTTCTATATGATGCAAAAAATGAACTAAACAAGGCCTAAAATATGGTAAAATATAGTGACATCATCTACATATTTCAAAATCAACAAGTTTGTGGGTAACCATACATGTGCCCCTTCAAAAAAAAACTCATTTTGTAGGACTCCATCTGCAAGAACAATTGGACATCTCATTAAGCAAAGCTATGAGGGCGTGAAGGAAGGTCCTAAACCGAATGATATAGTTAATATTATTCGTTCAAGGTACGGCTCCGAGCTAACATATCACCAAGCTTGGGAGTCTCGGGAGTATGCAGTTAACGAAGTTAGAGGAATTCCTGAGAAAAGTTATGCTAAGATTCCAAAATACTTGCACATGCTACAAGAAGCGAATCCTGGTACGTTCACGAATTATGAAATTGACTTTGATGGAAGATTTAAATATCTATTTATTTCTTTTGGTCAATCAACAAGAGGGTTCTACAAGTCAATGCGGAAAGTGATAGTAGTTGATGGTACATTTTTGAAGAATAAATACAAAGGGGTTCTCCTAGTTGCTACAGCTGTAGATGGTAACTCCAATTTGTATCCAATCGCATTTGGAATTGCTGATTCTGAGAATGATTGTTCATGGGAGTGGTTTTTTATGCAACTTAAGATGGTTATAGCTGATGAAGAAGGTTTATCATTTGTGTCAGATAGACATACATCGATTGCTAAATCAATTGGAAACATCTATCCATTGGCTAAACATGGTATTTGCATCCACCACTTGCTTAGCAATGTGATAACATATCATAAGGGAAGAGGTGTCGCTGGTAAGGTTGCAAAAGCATCAAAAGCTTATAGAGTTGCTGAGTTTGAGAAAGAGTTTGGGCAAATTAACAATATCAGTCCTGCTATTGGAAGTTATCTAGAGGAAGCCGATGTGACAAAATGGGCTCGCTGTCATTTTCCGGGTTATAGGTATGATATTAACACCAACAATGCAGCTGAATCAATTAATGCTGCTTTGAGGACACCCAGAGAGTATCCAATAATTCCTTTGTTAGACAGCATCAGAGAAATGATGACACGCTGGTTTTATGAGAGTAGAGAGTTAAGTGCAAAGCATAAAGATCCTTTAACTGTTGAGGTGGAGAAAAAGATTTCAAGAAGAATAGAGAAAGGTAAATTCATGAACGGTTATTTGATGAGCAGATCGCAGATCCAGGTTAAAGGTAATGGAGTAGACTACATTGTTGACTTAGAAAGAAGGACTTGTTCATGTGGAAAGTTCAGCATCCAAAAACTCCCTTGTAGACATGCTATAAAAGGAGCTTTTGATATAGGCAAGGATCTATATCCTTATGCTGATGATGTGTATACCACTACTGCATGGAGATCGCAATATCATACTCTTCTGGTAATTCCTTCTTGATTTTGTGTAAGATTGACATTCGACAAGTGTTATTTATCTGCCCAACTTGTGGCTCGCTTCCATCTTCCATAAGCCGTTTAGGGTACTTCTTTTCCATTCCTACCGAAAAAAGTAAAAAATGAATTAGTATAAATTAGCCAAAACTGAAATAAATCAACAAAGATATGAGACTTCAATTTTACAAAACAAAAAAAAACAGATTACTAAAAGTATGATTTAAGAACAAGAAAACTATGACTAATCATTTAGCTGCTAACAGAAACTTGAAAAAAAAAACAAAAAAACAAACGAGATACGACTTTTATAACCAAACTAGATACGACTTGTATATAAAAAAAACTGTACTTTTGGCTCTTACTTGTTTCAGAATCTGATGGTGCTTTTGTTGAGGACATTGACATTTGCGACTTATGATCCAATTCTGCTTTCACCCATGGTCAGTCTCTGACAAATATAATTGACTGCAAAGAGAATATAAAGCGGGTCATGATTGATATAGACAGGTTTCCTGAACTAAAAAGAGCAAAAAAAGAAATCGAGTTTTTAAAAAATTACATAAACTGTAAAGTGGTGACATCATTTGAGAATATTGCATTCAATAAATCCATATGATTAATGCAAACTTTCTCAAACACAGCTAAAATCAAGAGATGTATGCAAACTTTTTCACTAATGATGATAAACAAAAAAAAAACAATATTACAATCTGTTGCTGCTACAAGTGTGGATACGCTTCAATCAACAACGTAATCGCTCATATCTACGCTCATATCACCCTAAACAAACAAACTAAGAAAACCAAAAAACGAAGAACTCATATGAAAAAGATATTTATGCAAACTTTTTCACTAACCTTATTGTTCAAAAAAAGTTCACAACTGTTTCGATCATCACTCTTGTTCTTGTTAACTACCTTTATCGATCTTGTTTCATCAACCCTGGTACACAATTTTTCCTTTAAAGTCAATAGAATACAAAAATAATAATCAACATGCAAATAAATCAAGAATTATGTGATAAAGATGCAAAACGGATCTAAACTTATATTTACACAAATCTGGGTTGAAATCAAGTTATAAAGTTTACATAATCTCAAGAAACTAATACATCATAATAATCCACATGCAAAAAAATAAAGAATTCTACATACCCAATTCATCAAGAGATGAACCGATGGTGAAGATGGAGATATGGTGAAGACGGAGAGAAGGTGAGCTGGAGAGACGGTGAGAGACGATGGTGAGAACCAGACAACGGAGAGAGACGGCGGACGGCGAAAGAAGGTTTAGTTTTGATTAAAATCTTTTTCCCCTTTCCAAATTTTTTTGTATTCTCAATTGTAAGGTTATCGAGATCCAATAAAATCAAATAAGGCCCACTCGATTTCAAAATAAGTCCCAACAAAAGCAAATAGTTTGTTCAAACTGTTTTCTTAATTTCAGTTAATAAAAATCAACAAATTAAATCTAAAAATATAATGAGAGTATTATTGGTTTTTTTTAATCTTAAAACTTATTTGACCAAAATTTAAAAAAAAAAAGTGTAGATGGCCAAATTTTTAGAAAAAGATCCTTTATTTATAATTTTCCCTTAAAAGAAATCAATGGATGATCAAAAAAATAGTGGAAACCCCGACATCAAGCATGCTTAATACAATAATACAGACTAGTTCGTACTTCTTACCATTTTTTTTAACAGCCGTATTTTATGTTTAATGGAATATATGGTAGGAAAAAATGTTAAATAATTTTATAAAGATTTGTTTTTATCTAAAAAATTTTACCTTAATAGGAGTAAGTAATAATTATTAACTTTTAGAAAAAGAAAATGAAAAAAAAACAAATCTCATTATATCTCGAATCTAATCAAATGATAGAACTCTTCATATATATTAGATTACCTGATATTTTAATGCAAGTTTATTTTTTAGATATTTAAACTGTATCTACTATTTTATTTGCTAAACTATCTCTCCATTTTCTTTTTCTTTTTAATCATTTTGCCCTACATTCATTCTATCATATTTAGTTTGTTTTAGTTGCCCTACATTCATTCTATCGTTTTGATTTCTAAGTGAAACAATTGTAAATATTCAATCTAAACTACCATCAATAATATAATTATTCCCTTTAAAAAGAAAAAAATAGATCATAATAACCTAAAATTAAATACATGAACAAGAGTTCAGGGTCATGTTATGAAACTCGCATATAAAGGTTATATTTTGAATTAGGAATGTAAAAATGACCATAGATTTTGTAGTAATATCTATATTCTTATATTGTATCAGCTAGTTTAATAATGAAACTATATTAAGACCCGTGCTAGAGCACGGGCTGAAATTCATTTTATTTATATAGTAATCTTTATATAAAATATAATATAATTTATGTGATTATTTTAAAAAGTTTTTTTGGATAAAACATTATGCAATAAAATCATATGCTAAATATGTTGGCTTGAAAAAAGACACATATTTTGTAAATTTTATATTGTTAATGATTCCAGATAAGTACACATGCTATAACACTGGTTAAATTTTATTTTATACAAAATTTTTTATATTTTATATTTTAAAATAAAATTTTAATATGTTGTATTAGTTTATGCATGTGAAGTTATTTCAATAATGTATATTCTCCATCATGACTTGAATGTCATTATAATACATAATTTGTAAATTTGGTTTTTAAAAAGCGAGTTATTATATAATGAGTAATTTAATATATTGTTATATTTTTTGTTTTAATATATTTGGTTTTTTGAAATTCTTTCATATTATAGTGACATATTATTAACATTGCTATAACAAATCAATTTAGAGTGTTTATAGTTTTTAACTTTTATATCAGGTTTCAATATTTTAAAAATATTTCAAAATAAATTATTTAAAGTTTATTATATTATATAAAACTATAAAATTCAACAAAACAATATGAAATTGAATTTAAATATTCAAATTTTGACTTGTTACTCAGTAACTTTTTTAGTTCAATAGATACTATTTTTAATAAATAATATTACTAAAGCTTGAATATGTTATAGATTGAACAATTTATACTTGTTTTTAAAAATTCAACTTATGGTATATCCAGAAATAAAACTATTTTTGAATTATAATAAATAATATGATAATTTATTTGTTTCACAAAATAGACTTATATATAAAAATGAGAGGTGAAGTATAATGATACTTAACAAATTAATATGTTAAGTTAGATATCAAAGATTTTAATATGGATGAATAATTTAATAAAGAAAATTAATATGGTAAGTTAGATGATATCAAATGATTCTTTAGAATATTCTTTTTATGATTTTCAGAAATAAATTAAAGTTACATCTATTATTTAACTTGTAATCAATTAATTTATAACCTATTTATAACTAACTTATTAAAATTATATAGTTTACAAAACAATGTTGTGTACTTCCATTTTATTATAAAGAAAATAATTGTTTCTTTTAAACTAATATTTGAAACATAAGAATATATCTATACAGGAAATTGGTTCTTGCTTTTTTTAAAAAAACTCTGAAATGATAATTTGGATTAAAGCTTCTTCAATATGTATTTTGTTCTTTCATTTTTAATAAGTTATCCATCGAACCTACCCCTAAAAGTATTTCTTATAGATATAATGACTCGGCAAATCTTATTTTGTTCCGAAATATTTTAATGTCGAAAACATCCGTAACATATATTGCTCCCCAGCAATCGACATGTGTTCGGGGATAATGTTTCCTCAGTTTTTTTTGTTTTGTTCTTTTTTTTTGTCAACAAGTTCTGTAACATTTTTTCATTAAATCAAAAGTACAAATCATCTAAGTGTTACAATAACTTTTATATGAAGAAGGGAGTTTTACAAGAATTAAAAAATTGTTACTACTACTATATAAATCTTGTTTCCTACAGAAATACCAAATACCAGCCTGTAATGTTTATCAGTTCTTAGCATCGATAAATTGTACATTAAATTAAAGAATATAGTAGAATTTTCTATTATTATTTTGAATGATAGTTTATAGTTTTCTGTAAAATTTAAATAGACAGACAAAACAAAAAAAATCTTGTTATAACTTGGATCAAATCAAGTGATTAGACTTTCCATCTATACTTAATCAAATGATAAGACTTTCATTTTGTAAAAGTCTAATCACTTGATTAATAATCTTTTTGTTTCACTTGAAAATACATTTAATTGTTCACTTTTTTAGTCTAAATAATATCTGGCATTTTCTAAATATATTTTTTAGAAGTGATATCCCTATTATTTTAGTGTGAAAGTATATAACCTTGAAGAAAAACGATCACAGTTAATAGTATTTGATGCCTTGTCTGGTTATAGAATAAATGCCCTTATATTAGCCCTTTTTAGTATTTAATTTGTTTTTTGTTAAATAAATCAAGAACAAATACTAATTGAGTAATCGTTAAATTAAAAGTAAACAATACATGATAATGATCAAAAGCTTAAACGGAAATGCCGAAATATCAGCATGTTCAATATTTTGTTATTTCTGATTTCTTAGCATCAGTGATTCCAACAATTGTGTTTTAAATTTGAATAATATTTTTGGTAAATAACCTTAAACATTTTCTCATTTAAAATTCACCATAAAAACTTAGTTGAAATAAAAACCCAAAAAAAAAAAAAAAAATCTCCACATATCTTGAACCAAATCAACTGATAAGACTTTCCGTACACATTGGAATGCGTAATTTTTTATTTTTCACATATTTAAATATTTTTTATCAAATTATTACTTTGGCTCCTATAATATCTCTCTATCTTGTTTATTCACTCTTTTCTTTTCTTTTTTTGGGTTTATACAATTTTATTAGAAAGATTTCTTTGTTAAAACACTTTTTATTTCAGTTGCCTTGAGTTAAGATTATATCGTATTTATTTTCATAGTGAACTAATTTCAAATATTATTTCAAAATATTACTAATGTAAAACACCTAACCGTTTCAAATATTACTAGTGTAAACTCTTACCATTGCAGAATGGATCATATCTGAATGTGTTTATCCTACATCTAAGAACTTTTTATTTTAGGAATATAAATGTATCGGCAAAACTTATTTTTTTCTGAGATATGCAATGCTAAAACATCCATATCGTGTTGCACCCTCCACATGCGTTTGGCAGTGTTCGTAAGTTTTGTTTTTTGTTTCTTTCTTGTGAATTAACAAGTTTCATATGCTAATTAATGTAACTTTAGGAAATCCATCAATATTTGATACTTTTACTGGCGTACGTTAAATTATATTTAGATTAATAGTTGTATCTGTACGTATGAGTTACCAGATAAATATCTTGAAAACTCATATACTCGTTTAGTTTGTATTAGAGAATTTTTATTACTTTTAGGGAATTGGTATAAAAGTTCTAGTCGTAAAATTATTACTAAATTTTAAAAGTATATCAAATTTTTTAGCAACGGAAAATAGTAGTATATCAATAATAATGTTTCAGTAAAAAGAAAAACAAAATGCTCGAAAAAGTAGGCAAAACTTTGGTTTACAGTATTTCCAGTTCCGAAAAAGTAGCCAAAATTCGTTTTACAGTAATTTTGACGAAATATAATGATAGCATAGTAAGAATTCATTATTATTTATAATAATAATTTCTAATTTTGAGTATAAAAATTTATTTCAAATAAAGACAAAAAGGAAAACAAAAACAAATCTCCACATATCTTGGATCAAATCAACTGATAAGACTTTCCACGTATATTGGATTACGTAATTTTTTCTATATATTTTTTTCTCTTACTTAAAATATCTCTTTTTCTCTTATTTTTTTAATTAAACTTTTGTATTTTAGAATTTGTATTACTTAAAACAAATCAATCAGTATTTGACATAAAAAAATATACTGTCGTTAAATTTAAATTAGATTTTAATTAATATTTATATTTGTAAGTACGAGTTCTGAATTTCTCAGTAAAACAAATTTAATTTTAGTAAGTATTTTTCTTATGTTTTTCCGTGTGTAGAATTGCTTATGTACTAATTGTGACTCCAGAAACAAAAATTCTTTGTCGATTTGAAGTTCTGGTCAAGTATCCAGATTGAATTTTGCTCAATCTTTACTTCTTCGTTTCTTGAGATCTTCATGGCAGAGATCGATAATAATGTTTAAGTGAAGAAAAAAGAGAATGCACGAAAAAGAAGGCAAAACTTGGTTGACAGTAATTCCAGTTCCGAAAAGGAGGCAAAACTTTTTTAACAGTGGTTTCTACGAAATCTAATGACAACACAGTAAAAGATACATTTATTTTACAATGATAATTTCTAATTTTCTATAAAAAAGAATACTTGAAATAAAGACAAATAAAACAAATCTCCATATATCTTACATCAAATCAATTGATAAGACTCTCCACGTATTTTGGATTACGTAACTTTTTCTATATATTATTCTTTTTACTAAAATATCTCTTTCTTTTTTTATTAAACATTTTGTAATTTAGAATTTGTATTACTTGCTAAAACAAATCTATCAGTATTTAACATTTAAAATATATAGTCGTTTAAAGTATTTTTCTTATGTTTGTGTGTGTGTAGAATTGCTTATTAATTGTAACTCCATAAACAAAAAAAATCTTTGTCGATTTGAAGTTCTGATGAAGAGAACTAAAACTCGTGTGTGTGTGTAGCTCAATATTGAAAGTTCAAGGAAAAAAAAGCATGGCTTACATCGAACCCATACATCAAAATTGAATCACAAAAATTGTATGGTTTGCTTAAGAAATCAATAAACTTATGTTTTTTTACAACTTTTTTGTTTTTTACAACATTCATATTAGTAGTTTGCCTACTATAAAATCGTTTATAATTACATTTTCACATTAACTATCATTTATAAATACAAAATTTCTCAACATTTTGAAACTTGGTGAGAAGTAGCTAATAATTCGGTAAATTTATTTTTAGTTGATAAGTGGGAAAAGCTGGATAACGAAATTGCAAAATTGATGGATAAAGAAATCAAGATAAAAACAAGAAGATGGATAAATAATATTTATTCTCAAGCGGCAAAATAGAAATCGAGTGCGATATGATCAAGTTCCGACAGGGGTTTGAGTCAAGAACCGTCTTTCCCGCTCTTGTTCACTCTCCTATAAATGCCTCTTCCTACTGGCACAAGCTCTTCACCACTACTCTTATTCTTCAGTTAGTTCCCCTATCGATATCATGAATATCAACTACTACGATCAAGATAGCAACGAGTTTTGGTCCTTATTTTCCCAATCCTTCGCTGTTCCAGACCCTAGAGATGAGTTCTATCCTGGGATAATAAGCCCAAAACCGGCGATGCCTATATCGATGGCCGTTGATGTGCCGGCTGAGCTCTGGAAGGTCCTTGAAGACGGTGATAAGGATGTTGGACTGTGGAATAATGCTGCAGCCGAAGTTGATGCTATCAAGAATGATGAGCTGCTTCAAGCCATAATTGCTTGGAAACCGATGGAGGAGGTAGTTGTGTAGTTGGTTTTCTTAGATGTATGTATATATACATAAGTTATGTCGTCTTAATACGTTGTCTTATTTAGGGTAAGGAGAAGGAGAAGGGGAAGGAGAAGGAGAAGGAGAAGGGGAAGGGGAAGGAAAAGGAGAAGGAAGATGTTTCTGTAGAAGAAACGATGACTCTTAGTAAGAGACGACGTGGTAATACTGAAGGTCGTAATTTGACCGAGAAGGTAAGGACACTCCTTTGTTTGTTTAATGCGTGGCTCCCAAGGAAAGTTGTTCAATCTTTTGTCATTTTGATTTCATAATGCAGAGGAGACGCACTGATATAAATGCCAAAATTAAAACGCTCAAGGAGTTGACACGCTGTACTGAAAAGGTTCACACCAATTTTTTTTGCCTCTATTCTTTTTCATATAATTGATTATTGATACAAACACAAATTAATACATGTGTTTATATACATAATATAAGCATAAATTTCTTCTCTCATAATGTGTGTTTGAAAACTTAAAATATGTCTAATAACTTGTAAGAACAATCACTAATTAATAAAAAAAATAAACAACACAAAGTTAATTCTTATATATATATATATATATATATATATATATGTTAGCTAGCATGTCACTAATACAACTTTACTATTTGTTATTCGCATGCATTAATTTGTAGAAAGACTTGGTCACGAGCCTTGACTGTATCATCAGTAAAATAACGGAGATGAAACAATACGTAGAAGTAAGTAATCTTAATCGTTACCTTTTTTTTTTCTCTCAAGAAGACATGCATGTATATATAGGGTTTAATCTATGTTTTCTGATTTTTAAAAGAAAAATTATTTATTACTTTTATGGTTTTCATTCAATTCAAAAAAAATTGTATAAGAAAATATACCATTTTTAACCAAATAATTAAGTTTTTTTGTTTTTCTTATTTATAAGAAAGGTTATTTTTTTCTGGGCAAATAAGAAAGTTAAATGATGTTTTGGTTCAGTTCAGTTTATCATATGTGTGTATTCTTTGCGAAACAGAAAAACAAAAATGTATGGTCATTCTTTGACGTGCTGGATTAGACAAAAGCAACGATAATAAAACCATATCTCATTACTAAACTCACAACTTTAACAATGCAGGGTTTTTACTACCCCCCTCCCATGATGCCGCCAATGGACATGGGGATGGATTATCGACCGGGACCATGGATGTACCCTTATAATTATGTCCATCCACAATACATGATGCCTTATAATTATAACCCCTATATATACGGACAAACTAGCGGCTACGGCAACGAAATGGTACCTGCAGCTGCAGTTCCCACTTATCAGGTTAAAATTTGATTTTCTTCTTCATGCATGTCTTAAATTTTTGTGATTATTGTTGTTAAGCTGTTGCTTAATTTTTTTTTTTTAATGAAAAATTTACAGGGAGTCAACTATGAACCAGAGACGGCAAACCCTATGTAATAATAAGAGCGGTTCATGTCTAAGTATTAAAAGACCGGTGCTCTCAGATTCTTTAAGAATGTGGTTTGTTGTGTACTAAATAAACAAGGCTTGTCCTTCAAAGTTGTTTTAAAAGCTAGTACTGTTGTGGCTTGCTATGTTGTCGTTTGTCGCCGTGTAATGCGATCTTGTAGTAGCTTTATCAGTGTGTGCTTTTTTTTTTTTTTTTTTCTTATAAGCTTTATAAGTGTGTATCGTCGTAAACTTATAATATATATGTTGGTTGTTATATAATGCAACGTTTTCGTTTTTAGTTCAAGTGTGCAAACATCATCTATATTTAATTCACATTAATCACCAAGAACAAATCTATATTATGAATTTAAGGATTAGTTGTTCCGAATATAAAAGAAAAAATGTGCTAAAATAATATACTTAAATAAAATAAGATACAACGTAATATATTAAAAACCTTGTCATTAAAATGATTTAACATAAGTTACATAAGTGATATTTTATTATGTTAACGTTTATTTACAAAAAATAACTATTGATAAAAAAATTTGATGTTAGTATATGATCCGTGTTTTGGTCAAGCATATAAAAAAAAATCAGTTAACGAAACCAGTTTGATAAAATAAATTAATTCAAGAAGTAATAATTAAGTTTGATTACATAACTAAATATATATATATATATATATATATAATTTGATAATGAAACAATAATTATAGTATTAGGTGAACATTAAGGTCACAATCAAGTAACTGTAAAACTTTAATTATTGTTTTCTTTTAAACCAAAAACTCTAAATATTTTTTTTGGCTAAATTTCTTATTTTTAATTACTATAGATAATCTCAACAAACTAGGTTTTATCTTTTTATTTGAGCAAAAAAATGTAGTTATTCATGTTGTAGAATTCATTTCTTTTAAGTAAATATTAAATATATTACATTAAATGATATTGGAAAGATGTTGTTGGCCACATTAAATATAGCAATACAAAACCATTATCAATTCAAAGAACTCCAAATCGGTCAGATGAAAGACATCTTGGCCAAATATTATGTGGTCATAAATTTTTCTTTTTCCATCTCTTCTAATTTTAAAAATAATTTATACTCATGTGATATTTTAAGAAGATGGTTTTGGCCATTTAAGAAGTAACGAAAGAATGCAGTTCTTTTACATCTAGAGAGAAGATTGTCTGCCGAGGGAGCAGAAAAGTTTGCGATGCATCACTTAAGAAATATCCCCTTCACATTGAAGTAACTAGACGGTCTTATGATTTTGTAATAATGGCGAAGCTATTCGAGAGTTCAAAATATATGATCAGCAAATGTTAATATGAAAGATTTTGTTGGCTGAAAATATCTGTGAGAACTCGACAAATATATACTTAAATACGCCCTAGCTAGATATATATACGTATCAGAAGCTACAGCTTGCTTAGTGTTAATCTGGTCAATTTTGTTCTTGACCTTGCATGTCTTCCGGCCCGTGCATGCATGTTGTTGATAGACGGCAAGTTTGTCTCGTTGTTAACCAAAAAAAGAAAAAGAAAAAAATTAAATCGGAAATATGTAATTTATGTTCGAGCAGTACAGTTCTCTTTTGTTTTTATGTTTTGATCTCATCTTTATGTTTTATATAAATATATTCATCAAGTTCCCTAGCTAAATATAGTAGCATAAGAATTATGATTGTATATCTATCTACACTGGATCCAGGATTCCGAAATTTTCAACTACGTTACTTTTTTCATTATTAGTCAATTTATTGCATAAGATATTATAAAATAATAATAAAAAAAAAAGACACTAAAAATTAAGGAGTGCCGTTCATGAACAAGAACGACACTATTTGTTCCACTGTCGTTTTAAATTTGGTGCTTAGAATTTCAAGAAAGAGTGAGAAAACATATGGAATAAAAAACAACAACAAAATAAACGTCTTCTTCTGTCTAGTTGACGTGTGTAAAAATTGTTCACAAAACTATATAACAATATAATAAACGGAAGAGTAAATAATATTTTTAGAGAAACCCATAGGACGAAGCAAAATCATATGTTTTCTTCCCGCTTAATTGAGGCAACTTTCAAAAGCAGCTAGCTTCTTCTTCGATCTCCCCCCCCCCCACCCACTATATATATAGCTTGTGGCTTCTCAAATCTTACTATAATCAATCAGCAATGGAGGGAAACAACCGCAAGGATGAGGGTACTTACGAAGAAGAAGAAGTATGTTCGTTTCCTAAAATGGTTAATGCGGTTTGTCCAAACGATCGTACTCGTCGTGAACAAAACCCTTTGCAACAGAAACTTGGTGCCCATCCGAGTTCAATGCCTAACGATGTTACCATGAACAGTGATCATGGTGAGAAAGTCGACGAGAATCTGCCAGACGAGGAGAGTAACCGTCCAGCTAAACTGCAACGTCATGTCCTGAATCATCGTATGGTGAAGGAGAGGGTACATGATGACCATATGATCTTTTCTTCTTCTCTTAAGTGATTCCCAAGCTAAATAATTTTTTTTTTTTTTTTTTCTAAACTATGCAGAAAAGACGACAGAGTTTTAAAGACAAAGTCGAGATATTGCAGAGCGTGATGCCTATGCCCGCAAAGGTCAACTTCTTTACTTCATGCATATCAAGAGTCAAATACAATGTCAAGTTTGTTATATCTGAGCTAGTTTCTTGTGTGTTTGTTTGTCTACAGTCGGACATTGCAGGAAAGCTTGAAAATGTCATCAACTACTTACAAAGTTTGCACTATCAAATAGATGTAAGCTATATGTATATCCAGTGCCGGCCCAGCAATCAGGAGTGCCCTAAGCAAAAAATTAAAAATGTGCCATTTTAAAGCTTTTTACATACTCTTTTAAAGCCTTTTACATATGAGCCTTTATACATATCCAAAAAAAAAATGCCTTTTATTTCTAAGTAAAAAAGCCTTCAAAATTTGAGGCCCGAATCTTTGGCTTCAGTGGCTTTCCCTGTGGGCCGGGCCTGTGTATATCCAATTATTATTACGTGTACCCATTAAGTATGGAACTAACACAAGTCGTATGTGTTATGTGGTCTAGTTAATGAAAACGGCATACGCAGCAGGTGCTAATTCGGGTTACAGGTTACCATATTATGGAGCTCCACCACCATTTATGTCTCCATGGGGCTATTATCCACCAGCGATACCAATGATGCCTCAGCAAGTTATTCGCAATATCCCACAAAATGGCCAGGTTTGATCCAAATATTCCAACTTCATCTTTTTTTATAACTTAAATCTGATTTCAACAGATTCTTAATTTTGCCATCAATCTACATCATAGGGAAACAACAAAGTGGCGCAGCCTGGTCAAACTAAACCTCCGCCTGATCAAACTAAACCTTCGCCTGATAAAGCTAAACCTTAATATAAGCGTTGGCTTTGTGGCGTGTTATGATCATCGGGATGTGGAATCGTTTCTTTATATTATATATATATATATAGAAAGTGTCGTTGTGAACTAAGATGTATACATAGTTTTATAATAAGGGTTTAGTTGATGCCCACAATATGTGAAAACACTTTCCTCTGTTCTGTTATGGTTGAGCATTGTTCCTCTGTTATGTTCTGTTTTGCTCAACCTTTTTTATCTTTTTTTTTTTTCTGTATGTAAGATAAATAAACATGAAAAATATATAAATATACGTGTGGTGGCACGGTTGTATTGGATCCTAAGTTCGATTTAACTATGGACAAGCCCTGCGCTTGGACCACTTGATCATTTAAAATTTGGCTCATGTGTTGTAATCTGTGGTGGACTAGCATAAAAATCTTTGCCAATTGGTACGTTTCACCCTGTTATTAGTCGATCACTTCGATGCTAGAATACTCAATGCTACAAAGGAAAACACAATACTAATTCTGTCCTTGAATTATCGAAAGCCAATTAGACCAACACATTGTTACATTCAAGAAGGAGAAAACATTCACAGCCTCCACATTATCTACATACTTTTAAATATTTTTGTTAACGCAAGAAGACAACATGGTTACTCTTCAAATATTACTTAAGTGAACAAAAAAGATGTCTCCCTTTTAACCTCCACAACCACCACCGCAGCCTGCCGCACACGCAGAGCCATTAACGTCTTCAGTAGTGTGAGGTTTAGAAGCTCCGTCGCTACATGAGAAAATCACTGTTGCTATGACGGAGAAAGCCATAAATGCTGCCCAAATGTAGAGTAAGATAAAGGCGCCTTCGCCTTTACCAGCCGCGACATCCGCGAGTTCTCCTCTCACCATCTTAAAAGTTTTTGTGCATCATTCTCAATCAATTTTTGGCTAGTTGATAAAGAGAGTTGTAATTGGCATATGTTTCAAATGAGTGCTTTTGCGTTTTCGAGTCAGAAGTCACCCAAGAAAAAAAGATGCGACGACTCTTTTCTTTACACTGCCCTTTGGTTTAACTCTAGGGTCACACTAATTTACCAACTGTGTGTGCGGCAATTCGTCAGATCTCACCACTTAAATTAGTTGTCTTAACATTTACAATATTCTTATTGCTATCCATAAGGAATTTATACAATGGTCATAAAGTAGAAAAAAAAAAAAAAGTGGCACTATAGATGGCTTTCTAGATGTATGGATTCATACACGAAATTATTATTAGAGACCGCTTTCTGGGACCCCAATTACATATAACAATTTGAAAATACAAAAAGACAAAGTTCTTAAGATGCATTTGGAACTGAAAGACTTTCTTAAGTTAATTTTTTTTTTTGGTCATCTTTAGTTAAATTATATATGCATATTATTAATTAAATACAACGAGAGTTTTCACAGAAAAAAAAATAAAACATGGATTGTAGAAATTTCCAGTTAAATATTAGTAGGTTGTATAACTAATATACTAACCCATTGGAAATTGAAAACACATGTCGGAATCGAGACAAGGAAAATAGATAAGTGTAGACGAGTGAAAAAAAAAAAAAAAAATGTGTAGACGAGTGTCGAAAACCTAATCAAGCTTCGTTGCAGCCTTGCAGGTTTTTTTTAAGGACTTAGAAAAAACCTCGATTGCTGAAAAAAATTATATGTAGATAACAAAGATGGTTTTACCGAAATTATACAATAACCAAAAAAGAAAAAGCAAAAAAGTAAATATATATACCGGTATTTAAACTAATGGGGATATCGAAGCAAAGAAAAACAAATTAAGGGGGGTTTTCTATATATTTTTATAAAAATGAAGGAAATTTTCAAAACATTAAAATAGTGGGGAGCCTATTTTGCAATTAGAAAATGTTTGGGTACATTTTTATACATGTAATGTGCTAAAATAATTTTGGGGTCCTAAAGCTCAAGACTCACCTTCCTCTTGGCCCATAATATGTTCTGAAACTGAGTATAATGAAATTAAATTTGGGCTTAAAAAAAATACAGGTGAAATGGTTCAGTCATGACCGTATTTATGTGATTTAAGGTTATGGCGTTTTGATTAATATGTGGTCATTGAGGTCATGAACCATTTCATTTGTGCCACACGACTTTACTTGCAGCACGATAGAACCTCGTCGATAAATTTGCATTCATAATCTACAAAAAAAAAAACATTAGTTTTTTTAATCGATCATTATACCAAGAGGCTTCCATGTGTTTTAAACATTTTAAAATGTTGTGAAAATTCATTTGCTTATTTTTCTTCTCTTCTAACCAAAAAAAGTAGTATCTTGGACTTTAAATCATATACAAAATTGTGATAGACAGAATAATAGCTTTCTAAGAGATTTTCTTCATCGTGCATAACTGAATAACAAATGAAATCTTTTTCTAATCACATCGAGTCACCTTTCCATAGTATACGAAAATATAAATGAACTATACACAATGAATCTTGGATTCCTGATGAAAAGAAATGATTACATAATATAATATGTAGCAACAGATACAGATTCAAATGATTGATATACACAAAGTTTTTACATAGTCTTCCTACTTTTAGTTTGAGCTTTAGGAATCTTGTTAATGACTTTGGAGTTGAAGTTGTTTAAGAGCTTCTTCATGTCCCTCCCGCTTTTACTTGCCGCGTAAGTCAGTTCTTCTTCGTATAGCTCATACAACATTGGTACCGTCTCCAAACCCACAAATACTTTTAGCAAAACACCACACATACACACACAAGAAAATGTAATTATTATTATTAAACTTAAATAAGAAAGGCAAATAAACATTTTTGTTAAATGTTTGTCTTAAAATTTTGTTAGATATAAAAGCATTAAGTCTCACCAATGTATAACAGAGTTAAAGAGCTAAAATAGTTTCCAACCACTGATAATATCCATAGTGAGACAACGGCCTGAAATCGAAATGAAACACAAGACTTAAAATCCAAACATCGTTACAAAGTTAAATTTTGTATATTGATTTTACCAGAAAAAGGAGTCTGAAGTCTTTGCCACTTGAGATATCATACAAATTGATGATGAACCAGTTTATCTTGGTGAACAAGAATCTCCAAGTCGATTCCGAAACCTTTAGATCATTGATACTCGGAGGTTTTCTGCGGGAGTTTGTGAGAGCTTGGTTGATTCATATAATAAAGAAGTGTCAAGAAGTAATGTGAATGTTAATTTTACCTCTGGATTAGTTGTGAGGAGCCAATGTAAGACCAAATGAGGAAGATGAAAATGGAGATCAAAAGGATCTGGCAGAGGAATGTTATGAAAGGATACTCAACGACTTCGAACAAGAACCATATCAATGTGAATACCGCTAAGATTGTTCCTGATTCTTTCTTGTTCTTCCAGAACATTATATCAGCAACTACAATATTCCAAGATAAAAAATAATTCAAGAAAAGAAGATTAGAAACATAAATTAATGTAAAAGAGAAAGAAAAATAAAATGTATGTTACGGCGTCCTCCTCCTAGATTGTGGTACAAAGATCTTCGCCTTCTTGATGAAGAAGCTCTATGTTCATCCATTTCATAACCATAAACAGCCATACTTGTGTGTTGGTTTCGGATTTTGAAACAACTGTAGCCTTTTTTGTGAGCTAAGGTCTAAGATTCAAGGTTTATTATATAGTTACGAACTCTTTTAGGATGAGAAATGTTTTGTTCTTGGATTCGTAAAGAAGAAAGCAATTTTGAGAAAAGGGAAAGGTATGGCTTTAGCATATTGCAAAAACTCACCCTTTCATTGTTACTATATGTATAATTTGATATTTTTATACCTTTGTAGAGAATCGTTCATAACTTGAGCTAATGATCAAAAATGTATTCCAAAAAGTTGTCAACATTTTTTTGATTATAGTTCTTTTTGGTAAACCCATGCAAGTATATTCCAAGTTGAGGAGGCTAAGAATCTTCGGAGTGCAATAATTGGGCCTCTTCATGGCCCAGTCATTATGGGACCAAGTTATTATTCTTGTTTAAGCCCAGATCTAGTAAAGCATGTGGGATAAGGGTTGGTTTATGGTCAATTCGGACCAGGACCAGGCTTGACCCTGACTTTATGTGAGGACACGAGTCGAGCCAAACGGAGCCAGCTCACGGATGACAAAACATCTCAAGCAATGATGACTGAGCCAATCCAATTTTGTTATAAGACACACATAACATAAGCCAACATTACCAATCTTACATTGAGAACATAAGTTTTATATGAACAATTAACAAACAACTATTTTATAGTTTTACCCTGACTTTAAAAGCATAGCCATCATAAGACCAAAACAGAAACTGGTTTAGACCTTGTTGAAATCTGGGTTCTGTTGCTTTGGAGCATCTGTAGGACTAGTCATACCAATGTTAATGCCATCGTTCTGATGCTTCTCCCATCCACCAGTATCAGCCTTAGAATGAGCCAAGTAGTAAAGAATGGTCGCAATCAAAGACATGAGAGTGAAAGCAGCTCCAGCAGCAAAGACCCCAACTGGTAAGACAGCACACGAAATCTCTTTCCCTTGGTAGATGCCTTTACTTTTGGTGTGGTACATGTTCCTTGCTGATCCAGCCAACAAGCACGCCTCAGCTCCTAAAAAGCTTACCCTGAAGTTTACACAAATACGGATGCGTAAGACAACTCAAACATAAAGATGAACTAACTAGTCACTATTGCTGTAAGGCGGTTCATTTCTTATAGAATCCACATAGTACAACCAAACAATACCATATCTTGTAGCAAGTACACATAGTAGGATAGTCAATTGCAACGATGAATCAAGCTTACAACTATCATTGTCTTGGGATAGAGATATCCACAACTCACAAGTAAGAGTTAAGGACACAAAAGCTATGACCTTGTATTTGCAACAAAGTGACATTTAAATTAATCATGATCACATTAACCTAATAATCGGCAAGTGTATGTACTTTCAACTTCACAATACCAAAAAAAAAGGAGTTGGAAAAATCATTCCTTTTCACTTTAAAGTCGAAACCCATAAACATAAACAATCAAATCACAAATCCTCTTAGCTCAAAAGAGACAAAAACGACTCCAATTTCAATCAAACTCAATAAGCCCTAACTAGAAATTTCAAATCTTGATGCAAAAAAAAGATTCAATAAGAGAGTAAAGGATTGAACTTTACCAAGAGACAACGAAGAAGACAATAGCCCAGACAGTGTAAGAAGTACCAGTAACAAGACCTTTCCCGAAACAGAGACACTTAGTCACGCCGTTAACCACCGCTTGACTAACAAGAAGCAACCCAAACGCCGACATACCGTACACCGTCGACGCCTCAGTTCCGTACTTACAAAAAGTCTTCTCATCGTACTGGTCCGGTACCGCCACAGCCTTCCAAAAAAACGAACAAGAAAGATCGATTAAAGCGAGCACAAATCGAAAGACAAAAATTTAGTAAGACAGAGAGAGATGTAAAGTGGGTACGGTGCTACGGCGACGCTCGGCGCCGAAAGCGAAGACGAAAGCGAGGAGGTGAAGAGCAATGACGACGGCGAGAATAGAAACGGAAACCGCCATTGATTTTGGTTTCTTCTCTGCTTCTTCTTCTTCTCTCTTATTACTTTACTACTGTCTTTACTCTTTTGTCTTTATCTTTATTAGAGAGAAGCTTTTTTTTTTGGTCAAGTGAGAGAACTGAGAAGAGACGTTAGAGCAAGTCCAGTGGAGTTGCTTTAGGCGTTACTCAATCTTTTTAAGGCCCAAAAATAAATCAAAAACCTTAAAATATGTCCACTTTTCAGATGAAAGCAACGGAAGAACCCAATAAGACATGCTATATGTCAAATTTTCATTGGATAATGAGAAAATAGAAAAACAATTTTTTTTCTCGATTTCTTCTTTTGTCTTTCCCGCCTCTCTCTCTCTCTTTCTCTCGTGATACGTTCCTCTCTCTCAAATCCAAAGAAATCATTGAACAAATCCATAGAAATTATTGCAAGGCCATACTTTCTTACGGTCCTAATTCTCAAGGTGGTCGTCGTGTGGGAGGTTTCTCCTCCGGTCGCGGTGGTGCTCATCATGGTGGAGGGCGCGGCGGCGGTGGTAATCGTGGCGGTGGTGGTGGCGGTTGTGGGGAACAGCGATGGTGGTATCCGGTAATTTGTTCCTTTCTCTTTTCCCCTAAATTTGAGTTTCTGGGTAACTCTTGAGTTTTGAGCCTGAATTGTGTGTTTGTATGGTCATGTTGATACCTTTTATACTTGATTTGAATCGATGTAGCTGCTGCAGTTTGATTTGATTTCTTCGAATTGTATTGTATACGGTTGCAAGAAGATGAAGAAGCTAGAGATTAGGTGATATGTAGTTCGATTTTATATATGTTTTGTTTGGTTTTGTTTCCTTTTAGGATATAGTTGTTGGGGAGACTTGCGTTGAGTTCCGGCATTAGGATATATCTTGTGGCTCTAAGCCAATGATGATCGGATCCATCTCTGCAGTGCATTAATCATCTTATTATGAATCAAGTTTGATAGATTCTCAAGCATTCATAAGTTTTTTTTTTTTTTTTTTTGCAGCGATTTTGTATCTCAAGCAACATTCTTGAAAGATTTCGTCTCTTGTCCTTGAGGAGGATGAAGAAGTAAGGTTTTTTTTTTCTCTTTTCAATACCATTTGCTTGGTAAGTGATTTAGGATTTTCTGTGTTTTGATTTTGTTTAGATAGATTGAAGAGCAACATAGGAAAGCATTAGAGGAGTATCCATCTGATTTTGCATAAGAGGAGGTTAGTATAGACTACTGATTGGTGATTGCTTTGAAAGATGTCTTCAACAGGTCCATGAGCTCTCTCTCTCTCTCTGTTACAGTCTCCTATATGTCTCCCTCTTTTTTTTCTTCTGATTTCTTTGACTTAAACCTTTGTAGAGTAAAGAGGCTGGTAGGTAAACAGCTCTATCGTCAGAGATGGAGGCTATTTCCATCAATGCACTCAGGCTTCTTCTTTGGCCTCTGGATTACAGTAAGTTTCTTTTCTCTATATCTCATCTGTACTTTTCTTGTCTAGGATCCGAAAAATGAATTAAGTCAATGTTGGAGCTATAAGTTTAGTTGAACTCTTGTCTAGTTTCTTCCGCATGTTTCTGGAGTTTAGATGAACTCTCTGCAGCCAAACTGTTTGCGTCCATGTCCTCTCCTGAGTCAATCTTGCTAGGCTCATCTAAGACCCAATCCTTTAATTGTGCCTGCACTTGTTCCATGAGGTTAAAACATGGAGAACTATTGCCCATGCTTGTAGTTGTTGGTGTTTCTTAAATGATGGATTTAATACAGTGGAAAATGAGTTAAGTGTTGTTTGTTGTTGTCTATGTTTGCCTTTATAGATGCACTCTTTGATGTTGAGCAAATCTTGGCAAAAATTTGTAAAATATGTTTAATTTGTAAGTTTGTAAATTTGTAAAATTTTGATAGGAGTTCTCTAGTGGAGAGTGATTTTATTTAAAGTTCTTAGTAGATTGCTTTGATTATTTTAATATTAATTATATGATTAGTTTAATTTTGAGTAACCCATATGGGTTGCTCCATTGGACATGGTCTTAAAGTGTCCTTATAACACTAATATTTTTCTTTTTCTTTTTTCTTTTGGGTTAGACGTAAATGTCAAAGTGTCTACATCTAATCATTTTCTAGTTTTTTTATTTTTTTTTCAATGTGCTTTACAATAATTTAAATTATTCCAAAGACTATTTTGATCACGGGTTAGTGAAATATTCTTAAGGTCATTTATCTCTAGTTCACTGAAATAATTTTTGCAAAATTGTTTTTTGTTTGGTAAGCGAGGAGAGACAATGTCTCCTGATTTATTCATAAGAAAAGAAAATTACAGACAAACAGACCGTGGGAGGGAAGACCCAACCGAGTCCTGCAAAGCAATAGAACGGACTAGTTCCGGACATAAAAAAAATGAATGAAAACCTAACGGAAGAGAAAACGCATAGTTAGCTAAGCCATCTGCAAGACGGTTAGCTTCCCTATACACATGACCAATGCGGACTATCCAGACCCTTGAGATAAAGCCATAGCACAAACGTACTAGGAATGACAACGGGTGAGAGTCCTCAATCCCTGTCGTTAAGAACCCCACCACCATTTCTGAATCGACTTCCAACTCCACACGCGGTACACCCTTCTCCCAAGCAGTATACAACCCATAATAAACTCCCCAAAGTTCAGCCAGCGGAGCAGAGCATATACCAATATTAAAAGCAAAACCTCCAATCCATACCCCATCACCATCTCGCAATTCACCACCTGCTGTAGCTAAACCCGGATTCCCATGCGATGCGCCATCCGTATTCAGCTTAACCCATCCTACACACGGAGGGGACCATGCGATCATCCTCGTCTCTCTAGCCAGTCTCACTCCACCACCGACCTCAGTTAAGAATGAGTCATACACCTCCTTGGCCCAATCTTTAAGAAAACACACTCTATCCCGACACCGTGTCGTACTCCCAAAAATGTTCCCACACCGCCACTTCCAGGCCCACCATACCACCACCACAAACTGCGTAGCCCAGGAGTAACCATCCTGTTCCACATTATCTCCCAACTGAGTAAACATCCATTCCATAATTGATGAACCAAAAAAAGAAGGCAGTTGGCGCGGAGAGAAAAGGCGACTCCAAACTCCTGCTATTGCTGGGTAGTCCCGAAGGACATGTATTATGCTCTCAAATCCACCTTTGCAGACCTGACATACTGCCGTATCACAGAGGTGTCATCGATATCTTTCTGTATTCGTCATCAAAGCCTGATTCCCAACCAACCATAAAAACGTACAATTACGTTATGGAGCTTTGACCATCCATAACCGCGTGAAAAACAGCTTCATATCCTGGCGAGGATTATCATTCCTGGTCAGGAGAGCATAAGCAGATCGAACCGAGAACCTGCCATCAAGACTACCTCCCCATGATAATCGATCCGAAGCTCCAGTCACATTGTCAATGACCACTGCTCGGAGTTGTAATTTAGCAGACTCTGTTAAGTATCTCAATGTCATCGAGTCACTCCATCCCCTCCCATTCAGCCAAACATCACGGGCTCTAACATTTCCATATCCCACTGGGGGCTCCCAGACCAGCATGTCTAAAAGGGGCTTATTAGCCAACCATATATCCATCCAAAAGCGGATCTCCCTCCCATCTCCTATGATCCAACGTAATCCTGGCATCACCACTTCCCGTACCCCTATACTCACACTGCGCCATGTTGATGACCATTGGCTCTTAACAACTAGCCACGACTTATCATGTGGATCACCAACTCTGTACTTTGATCGGAACACCCTCGCCCGAAAGTGTCCTTGTTTATACGTTTATGTAATACTGGCATTCCGAGGTACTTACCTAGATCATGAGTGGCTTGTATACCACTCTCATCACTAATCAACTTAGCTAAGTCTCGGCTTACATTCTTGGAGAAAAAGATTTTTGACTTATCCAAGCTCACCTTTTGACCAGATGCTACACAAAAACTCTCCATCACTTTCTGAATAATCCGAATCTGAGCCACATATGCTTCTGCAAAGAGAATGAGGTCATCTGCGAAGCAAATGTGTGATAACTTAGGACCACCACGCGATAAAATGATTGGTTTCCATTCCTTGGATTCAACAGAAAGCTCAATCAAGTGACAAAGCCTCTCCAGACACAACACAAAGAGATATGAGGACAAAGGATCTCCCTGCCTAAGCCCTCGTGTTGGGGTGAAAGGTGTTGTCTTCTCTCCATTCCACAAAACCGTCATCGAAGGTCCAACAACACACTATAATATCCAATTCCTCCACTCCTCAGACAAACCCGCCACTCTTAACGTATCCGCCAAGAAATCCCAATGAACTCGATCATAAGCTTTCTCGAGGTCTAATTTCAGCAACATCCACCCCTTTATACCCTTCTTACACCGCAATGATTGAACGGCTTCCTGAACTATCACAATATTATCGGTACTTAAGCGACCAGGGATAAAACTGTCTTGAGCCGGTCCAATGAGCTTTGGCATAACTGTCTTAAGTCTCAACACCATCATCTTTGTAATTATCTTGAACAGAACGTTACACAAGCTTATCGGTCTAAACTGTGCCATTCTCTCTGGTTTTACCACCTTGGCAATGAGCACCACCAAAGCATCATTTAACTCCCGTGGTAGCACCCTTGTCTCAAAAAAATCTAGGACAAAGCGAGTCACAGATGTACCGACCACATCCCAGCAATGTTGATAAAAAATAGGCTGGAAGCCATCAGGCCCAGGAGCCTTATACTTCCCCATGCACCTTATAGAACCCTCCACTTCTACAGCCGAGAAAGGTCTATTAAGAGCATTTAACTCCGTCTGAGATAGGCTCACAAAATCAGTTTGCGGTAAACTATGAACCTCCTCATCCACATCCTCCATTGGGTATAACTGCTTATAAAATTCAACGGCCATATGTTCTAAGTCCTCTGTGTCCGAGACCAAATGGCCTGCAGCATCCTTGAGCGATTCGATCCGATTCTGCCGTCTTTTAATGATGGTAGATGTGTGAAAGAACGTTGAATTCCGGTCTCCCAACACTATCCATTTTTCCCTCGACTTCTGATACCAAAGAACTTCTTCTTGTTCTAACACCACATCAAGCTCCTTCATCAATCTATCCTCCTCGAATAACAAGGCATCAGTTTGGTTCAGGTCTAGTTGATCTTGAAGAACTTTTATGTCGTGAATCAGAGTGTCCTTACGTCTTTGGATATCCCCAAACACTTCCCTGTTCTACTTTTGTAAAATGGCTTTCAACCTCTGTAGAGCCTCCGGTGTCGTCAGCTCCCCATTCCAGGATGTGGACACCAACTCTTTGAAGCCGCTATGACTCAACCATGCAGCTTCAAAACAAAACGGACGCCTCTGCGGGTTTCCTTTCACCTCTGGACACAACTGCAGGTAAAGAGGGGCGTGATCAGACGCCATGAAAGGCAAGTGTGATACCACCGCTTCCTACCACTTGAACGTGCTTGAGGACAACACAAGATTCTGTCCAAACGTTTTGCAATAAAAGTCTCAGCCACCCTTCCACGCCGCCAAGTATATCTGTTCCCTTTAAACCCCATATCAATCAGCGAATTTGCATTAATCCACTCTCCAAAAGCAAGCGAATCAGGGGACAATCTCCCATTACCCCCAGTCCTCTCATCCAATCTGACAATAGTATTGAAATCTCCTCCCATGATAACAGGCTCTTCCACACCATGTATTGACTGACTAAGCGCCTCCCACAATCCACTTCTTCTACTAACTGTAGGAGTCGCATAGACATCAATCACATGAACCACATATGTCCCATTCTTAACCTTCGCGTGGATAAACTGATTTGAGAACTCCACAATGTCAACATCCCCAATACTCCCCCTCCACAACACCCATAAGCCACCACTCTGCCCCTCTGCATCCACGCGATAAGAGTTCTCAAAACCTAAACTCTGAAAAATACGAACCGTCCAATCACCGCCAGCATGCGTCTCGAACAAAGCCAACATATCAATCGGGTTCTTCTTCAGCATATATCTAATTGATCTCCGGAAATTAGGTTTATTAGCCCCCCGACAATTCCATAAGAGAATATTCATTATCGATTCACAACAGCAAAGCAGAATTACCGAGGACCAACATTATGTGATCCCAGATCCCACCACTTCATCCGGTGGATCCTGATGCACAACCAAACCCCTCGTCTCCAAATCCTCACCTACTCCAGACTGAGTAGCCTCCATATCTCTTGACTCATTATGTGTCGAACCCGTCTCCGCCAGTGATACATCTTTATCCCGCATAGAGAAAACCCCAGGTCTCCCAGAGCCATCTTTCTCGACTCGTAGACGTTTACAAGATGCAGATATTTCCACCTCTCCTCATGTCGGGCCAAACACAAGACCTCTCATGGGCATATTCACCTTATTAGGTTTGGTTTGTGGCCCATTACGCTCAGCTGACTTATGTCCAACCCGTTTCTCCACCTGACAATTTCGTGGGCTGCCACTACCTTTCCCTGTAAAGCCCATAAAACTACCTGCCTTTGCTTGGGGAAAGCTCCGACTAATACTCAAATTATTCCCTAAATCGACATTTTCTTTATTTCCCTCCTCCGAAATCAAAACTTCCCTTATCTCCTCTGCGATCATATCTTCATTCAACCCATCAAATCTGTTAGCCACCACGATATTCTCCCTATTCTTGGTAACTGGAATTTCCTGAAGATTTCTTACCTTAGTTGGAATAGATTCACTCGTCACTGCCACAACCCTATTCTCCAACCTCTCTGACCGCCGTCCCGGTCGTCTGACCGCCGTAAAACCATCTGCACCTTCCTTACTCCCACCGGAATCAACAACAGCGGAGGGAACTGTCTGTGCCATCACCATAGACGTCCCCACATTCTCCTGCAGCCCCCGTGGGCAAGAGTGGACCAAATGTCCGTACAAACCACAAGTCGAACAGATGTTCGTAAGACCTTCATACGCAACATAATAATTCTCACAGTGGTCTTTTTAAATTCACCTCCACACAAATTCTAGCGAACCTGGCTCTCTCAAAACTCAACGTGGTTAAATCAAATTTTATCGGTCTCCCCAACCCTTTAGCGACACTCATCAGGATTGACTTGTGATAAAAACTCACCGGGATGTTCGACAAACGAATCCACACTGGAGTTGTAACTATATCATCTCTCAGCGGATCAAACTCCGGTGACCATGCCTGTACCATGAGATAACTCCCAAAACCTTTCCATGCCCCCCCCCAGTCAAAGCTGCTAAGAACTCATCCTCTGCTTCAAAACGGACCATAAAGAATTGTCTAGGGAGATCCATGACATACATAGCCTTCTGTGGTTTCCATAAATCCCTCAACTTTCTATTCAACACCGGTAAAGGGATCTGCCTTCCCAGTACCTTTACGATCATGCACTTTTTCCACATGCCGTACATCACTTCCAAAATCTCTGATCCAATAGTTATGATCGGCTCACCGTCTTCACCATTAGGGAACTCCAACCTCACCCTCTGTGTAACAAAAGCATCATCCATCAAACTTTCCGGCACCGGCATGCCACCTGCACCACTCCCCACAACCCTCTGTACCCATTCCCCCGCCGGAGCATCCGGAGGATCCCCCGGTGGCCTGCCTTTCTCACCACTATCCATCATTGTCACGTCATGGTCATTCAACGATGGAACCCTAGAATCGCCCATTTTTTTAAAAGTGTACTGCAATAGTTTTAATTTTTGCAAGATTTGATGAAGTGATGAGTGATGGTGCGGACCGTATTAAAGTCGGCCTAGTTAGCATTTTAATTACCATTCAACAAATCAACTTAATATGCGCATTTTGCACTATAAACTTCATGATCTATCAATCCCCTTTATAATAAAATGGAAGTACACAACATTGGTTTTATAGACTATATAATTTTAATAAATTGGTTACAAATAGGTTATACATTAATTGATAGATTAATTGGTTGCAAATTAAATAGTGGGTGCAACCTTAATTTATTTTTGGAAAATTTTATTACTAGATCACGTTGTTTCCAAAAATCGTAAAGAAAATATTCTAAAAAATCATATCATCTAACTTACCATATTAATTTCTTTTATTAAATTATTCAGCAAATAAAATCTTTTAACATCTAATTTAACATATTAATTTGTTAATTATCATTATACTTCACCTCTCATTTTTATATATGAGTCTATTTTGTAAAACAAATAAATTATCATATTATGTATTATAATTAAAAATAGTTTTATTTACGGATATACCATAAGTTGAATTTTTAAAAACAAATATAAATTTTTTAATCTATAAAATATTCAAGCTTTAGTAACATTATTCTTTAAAAATAATATCTATTGAATTAACAAATTTATTGAGTAACGGGTCAAAATTTGAATATTTAAATTCAATTTCATATTTTTTTGTTGAATTTTATAATTTTATATAATATAATAAATTTTAAATAATTTATTTTGAAATATTTTAATATATTGAAACTTGATATAAAAGTTAGAAACTATAAATACTCTAAAATGATTTGTTATAGCAATGTCAATAATATATCACTACAATATGAAAGAATTTCAAGAAACCAAATATATTAAAACAAAATGTATAACAATATATTAAATTACTCGTAATAACTTGCTTTTTAACAACCAAATTTACAAAATTATGTCTTATAATGATATTCAAGTCATTATGTAGAATATACATTATTGAAATAACTTTACATACATGAACTAATACAACATATTAAAATTTTACTGTAAAATATAAAATATACAAAATTTGTGTAAAATAAAATTTAGTCAGTGTTATATGACGGTTACTTATCTAGAATCATTAACAATATAAAACTTATAAAATAGGTTTCTTTTTTCAACCAATCATATTTAGCATATGATTTTATTGCATAATGTTTTATCCAAATTTTTTTTAAAAAACAATTACGTAAATTATATTTTATATAAAAATTACAATATAAATAAAATGAATTTCAACATGTGCCCTAACACGGGTCTTAATCTAGTTTTGAAGTATATTTGACAATCTATATTTTAGTTTGGCACGCCATGCGCGTACATCTCCGCATAATATTATGTATGTAAATAATGTTCCCTTCCATTGGCTCGTTTGAACTAATCTATTGTTGACAAAAAAAAATTAATCATTAAAAAATTCACAAAATATAAACTAAAATATGGCTATAAAATCTCAAACAAAATCAATTCCTAAAATATCTCTATAAGTTAATTCCTATTTACCTCAATTAATTTCAATTTATATTTTTATAATATTTACATTTAACATAACATCCCTAAAATATATCTACATTAAATTTTTGTTTTTCTTCAAAACTAAAATATCTCAATGTTTTCTAAAAAATAAAGTATCTAATATTCTACAAAGTATATTGCAGATGAAAATTAAAATTTGACTTCAAAGTATTATATTTAAGAAAATGAAACTGAATTTATTTTCTACACTAGCAAAAAAAAAATTGTAATTTTGGTAATCAAATAAATATAAGTTATGTCACTTGGGTTATATCTAAAACAAACTTAAAATTAAAATTCTATAATTTTACTACTAAACTAGAAAACCATAAAAAGTTAATAGATATATGTAAAAGTAAAAATTATCTCACTGGTTAAATCCTAGTTGGTATAACTTTTTTGGTGTACTTTTTACAAGCTAAATACCAAGTGCATATCAATAGTTTAGGTTTTTTTTTTCAGATCAATAGTTTAGATAGTGTTCAAAAATCAACTTATTGTTATTTTTTAAATTAATTCAATTTGGTTTTTTATTAATGACTAAAATTAGTTTGTTTAGTTTGGTATTTTGTTTACAATCCTTTTTAATGAATTCGGATTGATTTTTAAAAAATTGATTGAATTTGGAATATTTTTTTAGTTTGGATTAGATAATAAATATCAAACCCAATCCGAACGCAAAATAATTTGAAGTTTGGGATATAACTCGAAACTACCCAAACTCGACGGGTGTTTATCCACACTCGACACAAAATTTAAAAATACATGAACGCGTCCTAAACCTCTAAACCCAAAAAATTGAAATACTCGATGCCAAATCCGAACGAATACACGAACGCCCAAGTTTAGAAAATATGTTTCCCAAATGAGATATTAGAATATATATTAAAGAAAAGGCGAGAATGATTGTGAGGTTGCCATATAAAAAAAACACTAATTTAATATCTAGAAAATAGTTGTATTGATAATTGATTGTAAATTTGGAAGGAAATTACTATTAATTTTAATATATTTTCCTTTATATGTGATCATATAATTTATGAGAATTGAATTTAACAGAAAAGTACTAACGTTGATCAAACTGAAAATATATTTAACTACAATGTAATGTGAAAATAAATTACCAAAAGAAAAAAACGAAAATAGAAATTCAAATCAAATAGTGCAAATGAAAATCTGAATAACTTTTAGAATCTCATACATTAATGTTTATGATATGAATATGAGAATATGCATTATACAAATATGTTTATAATTTTGATTTTGTTGTTATCCTTTTCTTCACCATTAGGAAAACATATATATGCATATATGTCATACATCTTTATTCATCACTTGATCAATCCAATCTATGCAGTCACGATAATCTTCAAGATGATCTTCTCCCCCTATATCATCTTTTTGATTCACAGCTTCTACATTATGATACTCGCAGGATTCCATCGTATTATGCTGCTGACTTGTCGATCCAATATTTATAGCAACAAAATTATCATGGTTCTCCATACTAGTGTTAGGGGTTGAATCTATTGGTTTTCTAAAGGCAACATTGTCGGTAAGATAACTAGAAGGCAAAAGATTATTTCCCTCAGAAAAACTAGTTTCTTCTAACCAATAAGCCATATTTTTCTCGACGCCAATGTCAAAAGAAATCAGGTTTTCAATAGAAACATCTAGACCTTCATTTGTATTAGTTTCCAAAGTGGTCATATTGGTTTTCATAGGGAATTCATAAGGCATTTCACCATAAACTAAACCCACATCGTTCATACCAACTTCTTTTTGAGGAAGAACATTTCCTCCAAAATAACCTATTCCCATTAAATTAATATCCACTTCAGATGGAATCATAATTTTAGGAGGAACATAACCATATTTTGAAGAAACTGACTCCTTCTGGTTTGTATTATTTCTAGGAAAAGTTATATTCATATCAGTTTGAGGAAAAACATAATTGTCTGTTGAAGGATTCCAATCTATATGGTTCATATTGATTCTATGATGACTATGGTTTTCTATAAATGGATTCGAACTCATCTGGTCTATATTGGTTTCAAAAGAGTTCATGGTACTATTTGGAAGTAAATTATAATTTTCATCCAAATTGCATAGATCCTCTAGAGGAACAAAAGAAGCTGGTACAGAAGGAAAATCTAAATTTATGTGGTTTATATCAACTTCATGGACAATTTTAGGTGGGTGAAGAGGGTTAGGATCATAATGCGGAATGGAAATCCTCGCGGACTCTGTTTGATATACACATGTGTTTGATGGTAAATCAGAAAGATTATGAAAGATTTCACTACCTAAGCCAGTTGGAACTAGACTAGTATGGTTAGCATTACCAATAGAAAGAGTTGGATTACTACTTATGGTTGAAGGAATAGAAGCAACATTCATGGATGACTTGTTAAATACGTTACCCAAACGCGAATGATTGCTTAGGTCCAATTTTTTGCTGCGATGAAACTTTGACATATTTTTCTTTCTCTCGACGGTAGGATTTTTAAATAATACTGTATATTAAAATGATATATTAATACCTATATCACACAAAATAATAGAATTGTGAAAGTTATATAATAAAATAATACTTACATGGATTGATGGGTGATGATGATGATGAAGAATTTTTCTTTCTTAAAGAATTCCACAAGGAGTTACTTGCAATGAGATTCTTAATTAAGTTGGATGTTTTGAAAGGATATTCGTAATCCGAAGGGTATTCGACTGTTTTTTTTGTCGGTTTCCATTCATTTATCGACAATATGTTTCTTATCCGTTCAATTTGAGTTTTGTATTTCTGAAACATTATACAATATAAACATTATAATAAAATTATCAACAATATTTTATGTTGAAGAATAAGTATTATATCTATGAACCTGAAGGTGGCTAGCGACTTGGCGATGAGTTAAGTTTGGGTCATTCATAATCTTCAATATGGATTTGGGACGAAACTCTGCAAGATAAAATAGTGTTAGAAACTGGTATAAGAATCTTATATATATAAAAGCGGATAGGTCAAATGTGAAATATAATTTTTACCTTTTTCACCCAAAATGGAAATAGCAGCTAAAAACTTCATGTGGCGCTCATTAGTCCACAAACTCTGACGTCTTCCAACACTATTATCCACTTTCATCCATTCTTTTCTCTTATTCTCAACTTCAATAGGACAACCTGGTTTAGATTCTCGTTCGACATTTGTTATAATTTTTCTCTTATGGTATGCTTCATAAGTTGTGAATTTGCTGATGAAATGTTGTCTTCCTAACAAAGAAGCTTGACTTGTTCTCTGCCTCTTAAGGCTTGCCCTAAAAGCTTCAATTTGATCTATATCTTTGTCTATAACATTTTCTTGGTCTTCAGTCATGTTAATTTTCATTAACTCTTGACTCTTTTTATGTAACACGTATTGCCACATGTTTTTGATGTCGATTTCAGAAATCGGCTTATTTAGAGTAAAAGAAGCTCTATTTGTCAAAAGATCAGATGGTTTTTTTGTTTTTTTCTCTGGATTGATCACTTTCACAAAGAAAAAAAAGATTAGTTATTAGTGGATCAAAAATATGGTGGAAACTATAAACAAGGGGGAAATTATGAACATTGTCATACATGTGAGAGGAATGTTCTTTTGAAGCAAAGCAGTGAGGAAGGAATGTGAATCTAATTGAGGCATTTCAATGTTGGCTAGGACAAGTCCGATGTCCTTTTTCTGTTTCTCAATTATGGATAGAGCCTTGCTTACCGCATCCATGCTAATCACTAGTAAATTAATTTTTATATAAGATATTATAATATTTAAAAAGGTTAAAATACTCATTTCATTATTATATTTCATTCATTAAAAAATGAAAAAGACTACAATAATGAACACACATATTAATTAGATTAATCGGTCAAAAAATACATAAATAATTATATTATAATTATGAAGTATTTGTTTGGGTAGCAACAACATTACAAAAATCTTAATATCCGACAAAAGTACAGATAATATCTTAAACTCAAAACAGTTTTGTCAAATGAAAACAAACATGTAAAACACAGATCATACGTCCATCAAAAAAGCATTTGTGAATAAATTTTTTGATTAAACATAAATTTTTGTATGTGAATTAATCATGGAGATCTAAGACCAAATAGCCTCAAATATATTTTTCTATTTCGAAGATTATGATTCATGCATTTATGTGATTTGGATTCATGATCAATACAAATAACCACAAAATCTAGAGATTTATAATTATTAGTCATCATGAAATCTTTCAACAAATGGTAAAATTTAACAAAGAAATGCAACATTTGTGAAGATTTAGAATAAATCTGATATGTAAATGAAAAATAATCAACATAAAAGAATTGTTTGGCAAGGATCAGTTGTTCTTTACCTTTTTTTGAAAATGGTTCAAGCATTGACGTGAGGGACGCGACTGATGCAGCGTCATGTTCGATTAGCAAGACGAAAATATCATCAACGTTTTGAGGAGTTACGCTCCCAACCATTTTCTCTGAAATTTTGGACAAGAATTATATGATTTAAGGCTTTTGAGAAAATGGTTAAGTTTAAGGAGACTATCGTCTGGTCATATATATACAAGAACAGATAGAATCAGTGGACCCAACTACGTCATACATTGCAAATAATAGACTTATGAATAGTATATGACTTAATTTCCTTCTTAATTTTAATATCATCAGTTTGACCTTTTGATGTTAAAAAAAAAACAGACAATTATGTCTAAAATAGAATTTCTTAATTTTATATATTTAATACTCTTATGAAACTTCTAGTGGCTGAAAGTATAGTTTGGAAAATGTATTCCAATTGTCATATTTTGTAATAAAAACGATAAGAATTTTAGAAAATTGTAAAAATAGTTTAAAATTCAATCAGTTTTTAAATAGTATAAATCCTTTGACTATATTTTAAAAAGTTATGATGTTGTCCATTTAGCAAAAACCAAACATAGTTAGTCAAATAATCATTAATAAAAGTTTGACTCATAATTTTTTAATATTCATCTGTTTTTAATACTATGTTTCATATATTGAAGTATTAAAAATATATAATTAATTTTAAATATGTATAAATATATATATATATATATATATATATATATGTAAACTCTTATAGCATTACCTTTTCTGTTTAGGTTTTTTTTAACAAAAGCCATGTATATGTTTCATAATTCCAATATTACCATACATTTATATATAAAATTTTTATTTTATTTAAAATTGTGGTGAGAAACATGTGTCTTGTCATTTTTTTTTTCTTTTTTGAATTGAATTGAATGTAAACTTTTAGTCAACCAAAAAACTTTTTACAATAAATGCACCTGTTTCTGAATTACAAGTTGAAAATATATAGAACCTAAACATTAAATGAACTTCCTTAATTATTTTTTTGGAACCCAAAAATTCTCCAAATTGGAACAAATGTAGTTTTTATGTATGACTTGAAATGTAAGAATATACACTATAATTAATTTATTAAATTAGAATATAAATTAGATAATTTAAAATTACTTTTTAATCTTTTTTTTTGGTAGGTCGTAGGAGACAAACGTCCCCTACTATTTATTGAAAAGTAAAAATAAAAGATTACAACCGAACATTACGAGGGAACACAGCCCCATTAATATCCTCTAACATGACTGTCCTCATAACATCTGGACATACATCTAAATAATGAAAACTAAGCGGTAAAAAAAACGCATAGTTTGCTAATCCATCTGCAAGACGATTAGTTTCCCTATACACGTGAGAAATCCGGACTATCCAGTCCCTTGACAGAAAGTCATAGCACAAGCGTACTAGGAACGACAAGGGATGAGACTCATTTATCCCTACCATGAGAAAACCAACCACTGTCCCGGAGTCTACTTCCAGCTCCACACAAGTCATCCTACTCTCACAAGCTATACAAAGCCCATAATACACCCTAAAGCTCCGCCAACAGTGTCGAGCATATACCAATGTTTAAAGCAAAACCTCGACACCATTCCCCATCGTTATTCCGCATAATTCCCCCTGTTGTCGCCAGTCCCGGATTCCCTCTAGAGGCTCCGTCAGTGTTCACCTTTACCCAGCCATCATGCGGTTTTATCCAAGCAACTAACCGCTCAACCCTTGTGACACTCCTGCAAGTGGTTCCCAATTTGACATTAGCTTGAATAACTTCTCGAGCAACCTCTGACAAATTTCACACGGTCTCTACATGTACCACTCACACCAAGTACATTACCGCAACACCACTTCTAGCTCCACCATATAGTCATAACAAACAACGTTGGCCAGCCACACTCCCCAACCATATAAATCTTGCCCAAATTTGTATAAACTCATTCAAATAAAGAGCATGCAAAGAAGGAATTGTTCTTCTGTCTCGGTACAATTCGGTTCCACAACCCAGATATAGCTG
This sequence comes from Camelina sativa, assembly GCF_030686135.1. Lineage (NCBI taxonomy): Eukaryota > Viridiplantae > Streptophyta > Magnoliopsida > Brassicales > Brassicaceae > Camelina > Camelina sativa. The sequence continues at coordinate 20,678,315 of NC_141886.1, read as the reverse complement.
GGCAATCCCCAAGAACATGTATAATCGTTTCTTCACCGCCTTTACACACTTGACAGATACCCTCATCAGATAAATGTCTTCTCTTTCTCTCCATGTTAGTCATAATGATCTGATGAGTGACCAGCCAGAGAAAAACTCTCACTCTTTCGGGATCAACAACCTTCCAGACCCGATCAAACAGTTTCCCCAAATGTTGTCTTGGTAGCGTGCAGCGTGTAAGAAGCCCATAAGCAGATTTGACTGTGAACACTCCATCTGCAGTGTCGCTCCAGGACAAACTATCTTTGGCCCCCATTACGGTATCCACGACCACCGATGCAAGGCGCAACCCGATATCAGGCGTGACATACGGTGAAATAACCTCCAATAACCAACCTCTCCCGTTCAACCACAAATCACAAGCTCTCAACCCTTCGAACCCCTCTGGCAAAGAGATACTAACCCCTTCAATCATGTGTATTTAGCAACCACTTATCAGTCCAAAAACGAATTTGTTTACCATCACTTTTTAAAATAAATTATTAATTTTAGGTTTAAAACTGAAAATAAATACCTAATCAAGTCGTTTTGGTCCGGTGGTAAAGAGAAAAAAGTCGCGTCACCTGAGTTCGAGTAGCATTGGCCCTGGGGTTCGAAATTTAACATGGTTTCCCGGACAAAATCTAACAGAAGTTTATAGTTTATGTTTTTCTTTACCATTATTGTTTTTCGCAACGTGTGATGTCGAACAATCTCAAGGATCGTATAACAACAAGTTTTTTTACCAATATTGTTAAACGTACGTAATCATCCGTATAACTAAGATGTTCTTCTTTGTCATTTGATTTTTTTTTTTTCTGTTTTCTAATGATGTATGCTAAATGAACACAACTTAATACAGAGATTCGGGCCTTGAATATTATTATTTATGAGATTAGGATTAATCTACCCTAAGACTAAAGTATACATATGTATGTGAAGCGGTTTATTTCAATAACACAGGATTTTCAAAATCATAGTATAATTCTAAAAAAACTGTTTACACAAAGTTTGTAATCGGGAGAACATGTCTAGAGTTATGTGCTTAGGGTAAAAGTATGTTTTTAAATTCATCTGGCAGGAGCGTACAACAGCAGGCATGGCGAAAACCCCATCTCAGCTCAGCGCCTTGGTAAACGGATAGACAAGACCGTTCGAAACAAGCTCCTCCTACTTTTAATATCAGACCATCAAAACTACACAGATATCCTTATCCTCCATGTATTAAAGCTTTATAATTCAGAAACGTTACACTTGTTGTAAAGAAAATGTTTTTTTGATGAATAAAATTTTACATTCATTCAATATTAATATTTACATGGAATATCTAAAACCTCCCATTAAGAAATTTACAATATGCCTTACATACACAAACACAACGTTGATATTTCTTACATCGATGAATTAGACTCTCTAATTAAGCCCTCGCTTCGTTCAAATAATATGTACGGCCTTTCCTCTTGTTTGAGTGCAAATTGGTACAAAGTATATCAAAAGACTCCTTTTATAACTAGTTCATTCACCACATATGAACAACCAATGATATACACTTTCCTCGGTTTTAAAAGTCTCAGAATAAACCAGAAAAAAAAATATCAAACAACAAACTACTAGACTCGAACTGTTTCCAGGACGCTCTTACTTATGCACATTATTTATTCACTTTTTACCAAATGCTATATTTGCCAATCGTTTCAATAGGTATCAATACCATCATTGTACTATCTGTGGAATATTATGTATGAGTTTCGGACCTTTTTCCGCTTTACCTTTGAAGTCATGTAAGCAGCTGGAAGGAGGACTGACTTGGGTTTAGACAACCAGGGTCATGTATGCAGCTTCAAGGATGACTTGGGTTTGTAACCAGCAGCCACGAGCTTCTCCTGCTCGGATAGTGAGTGACGGAAGTGGCAACGGTGACCATAAGGACAGATATCACCAGCAAGAACCATTCTGCAAACCTCAGTCTTGTAACGGGGATGGCGGATCACTGGGCGGAGTTCCTTAATGCCGTGAGCGAATTGGCAGTGGTCATCATATGGGCATGTCCCTGTCTCTTGCCATTTGTTGCACAGCTCTGTCTTTGTCATCCCTTGATTGTAGACCTCCACTTCTATTTCCTCCTCCTGATCTTCTTTCTTCCCTCCTCCTCCTCCTCGCACATACACCTTTTGCTGCAATTCATTTATTCATATATCCACCATTACTCTTTACATCTATAGTTCAAAAAAAGCAGAAGAATAGAACACAGATCATATGCAGCACAGATTCAACAGTCTATATAGTGTCCTAATGATTACCTATTTTCCAAAACACTAAACCAAAACCGACTCTAGTTAAAAACCTCCTCTCAAAAATACTGTTTCCTGCATTTCATTCATTCATCCACCGCTACTCTTTTTACATCTAGAGTTCAAAGAAAGCAGAGTACTAGAGGATTCTGGTATCATCAAAACAAGGCAGATTGGAATCATATATGTAGCTCACATGCAACAGTTGATCAAATCTATTGTATCTCAACGATTACCTACTTACCAAAACACTAAACTAAAACCGTTCCTATATCTACTTTTCCCTGCATTTCATTCAATCATCACCATCAATGGTTACTTAAAACTTATATAGTTCAGACTTCAGAGAAAGCAAACAGCATCAACACAATTTTTTCTTCATTTTCTTTCACAAGCAGAACAGCAAATTGTTACCAACACTGGTTTTCAAATTAAAGCCTCTTCTCAGGTATGCTTTATTTTCCTGCATTTCATTTCATTCATCACCATTATTCTTACAACTATACTTCATACTTCAGAGAAAGCAAACAGCATCAAAACATTTCTTCTTTTGTATCTTTACCCTGCTCAAGAATCTAAAACTACACTTAATTGACTGAGTTCTCAACACAAAACCTTTTGCGAATGTACGAATGTTACAAGCAGAACAGTCAACTTTAACAAACATTGATTGTAATCACATTCAACAGTGAACCAAGTCAACATTCTCAATGATTACCAAAACACTAAACCAAATTATTACTAAACTTGACTCAAACCCACAGTAATCAAAGAAAACAAAGAAGCAAAAGATAATTACCGTCGTACTGAGCTGACCACCACAAGTCCCAGTCTTAGATACGGTTCCACGAGATTTTCCAGATTGAGCAGCTCCACCACCACCACCTTGGCTCGCCTTAGAGTAACCGCTAGATCTCACAGAGATGCTCTTAGGGAGCGAAGAACGGTTCATATCCTCATTCTCCATAACACTCGTCGGACTCTCATCACTAACGTCATCTCGCTTAACCGTACGGTTCTGATTCTCCACTCCATCAGCGTCTTTACCTCCGATCGAAAGATTGCTAAGCATCCGCAGCGGAACCCTATCGCAATCGAGTCGGCTCTGGATCGAGGATCTGATGAGACTGTTAAGCTCATTCTTGAGGTGACGATTCATCGATCGGAGCTCAGTGTTCTCAAGACGAAGCGCTTCTGCTTCCAGCGAAGCCTCATGGAGACGCGTGTAACACAACGCCTCTCGATTCACCATATCTTGACGCTGCTGCATGATGTTGCGACTCGATTTGTAGAGCTGATCAGAGAATAGAGACGACGTAACGACTCCTCCGCCGCCGCCGCAGGACGAGTCTCCTTGGGATTTTTTGATTCCGACGACACCGGCTGAGCTTCCGCTGTAGTTAAACGGCGCGATTTCGTTTTCCATCTTTCCGGTAGTTCTGTTACACAATCGCCACAAAGAAATCAAAAATTTAAGCATCTATAACGGAATCGCGAAGAATCAAACAACCGTATTCAAGCAACTGATGATCGGAAAGTTCAAAATCAGATCTAATTTTTCCCGAGAAAATCAGATCTAAGTTTCCGGGAAAGATAATCTCATCTATAGATTCAAAGCGGTTTCAAAATCAAACGATTAGATTCAAGAATCGGAGACGAAATTGACAAGTAAAAGCGATAGAAGATCACCTGAAGTAAGAGAGAAACACCGCCGGGAAAACGAGAGAAACACCGCCGGGAAAATTTAGCGAAACGAACGACTGAGAAAAATTTCTTGGCTCTAGCGAGAGAGAGAGAGTTAGAGAGAGAAAGCAACTCGAGAGAGGAAGCTACACAGAGTATTTATACAGTGCTTTGGATTCGCATCGCGAGGGAAATTATAAGGATTTAATCATTTAAATTAAATAAGTAATTAAGGAAAAATTTATGTGGTTGTTACGGTTACAGAAAAGAAACAAACCAGTCTTCGAGCTATTAATAATTACGGCTATGCCACTATATTTTTGAGCATATGTTATAAAACTATATATTATGATGTAGATGATTTAAGAGGAGTGTCCGTGATCTAATAAGTAGGAAGAAGCCATAATAAGTAGCTGGAGATACTAATAACATGGCCCAATTGTGGTTAAGAGAATCATTTGTTTCAACTAATTGCTTGATTTTGAAGATTATTTTCAAGGGATCATATTGGTCATTTTTGTTTTTGTTTATAAATCTTGCTTATTTATCACAACTATAACTAACCCCTTTTGTAATGTGTCTTGTCAAGATTCATCAAAAACAGTACTAATTATGATTCTGGTAACACAGAAGTTTCCCTATTTACACTGTTCCCTTATCATCATTGTGTCAATGTCATTGTTTATTAAGTAACCTTTGTGATTTATCATTACTGATAAAAAGTCATTTCTGGTGACATTTGGTGTAAGAACCTGTCTGTGATTAACAAAGTAAATGTTGAAGCAAAATAATCAGTTTCAGATACACAGTTACATGCAAGAAACTGAGTCATGTAAAAATTAAAAATAGATCATAGATGAAATGGTAGATTAGTGAGTCTTATGTACAAAAGGGCATGGTACAAATCCAGTAGCTATGCGTTGTCTTGGGAACCATACTAAGCTCATTTCTCCTCCCTGAATCCAGATTATGAAAGGTTTAAGATATACTAAGCTCATTTCTCCTCCCTGAATCCAGATTATGAAAGGTTTAAGATAGACTCTTTTTGTATGGATATAAATGGGGATTAAGTTCATCTATATTATTAAAAAGACTTACGCTCGTGCTCTCTTCTTCATCTTGAGCCTTGAGATGGCCTTTTGACGTGCATTGTTAGAGAGAGGGGAACAAAATGAGATTACTTGCTCTGAGTGGTTGTGAGGGTAGTCGGTTTGGCTATTTGAGAATGAGATAGATGATGAAGCTGGTGTAGGTGCAAATATGGGATTATTGAATGAAGAAGAAAATGTCTTCATCTGAAACACATCAAAAGGTAGAGAGATCTTAGGTTATGAAATGAAAGTATAAAACGGATTTAGTATTAGAAGAGATTTCAAACCTCTCTTGGCTTGTCTAAGGAAGAAACAAAGAACATGTTGTTACTGTCTGCAATCGGCTCAGGATCAGCTCCAAATTGCTCTTCATCAAAGTTTCTGAAAGTGATATCAATGTCAGGTATATGGAAGTCATCATCATCGCAAACGGTCTCTTCACAAACTCCAATGTCTTGTAGGTTTTGATGCCACAACTGCAGGAAACAGAGCTACTCTCATGTAGATATTAATGGTTCCACAAAGAGACTATGTAATGTATGATATATATATAAAACCAAACCTGATTGTTCTTATTATATGGACTTTTGCATTCCCAAAAGGAATCACCAAGTGTAGAAGACGAGGACAAGTGTGAAAAGTCAACAATCAGCTCTTTTCCGTTCTGCGGAAGATCATTTAACCACTCTTCAGATTTCTTGGGAAGCTCCAATGGAGAAGGATCAGCTCGTTCTATCAAAGACAAACCATCATTCTCTTCCTTGAGCTGAAGTTTCTCCAATTCAAGAATCTGTTCCAAGACAAAACCAGCTTCTCTTTGCACCTGAAACCATCAAAAATCATCGGTACATCAGCAGCTACTGAGAGATCTATTCATCTACAAAGCTTAAAACATATATACAAAAGAACTAAGAGCATATGGCATAATGGTTTTTTCGAGTGGGTTGAGGACTCGCCCTATAAATCAAGATCGTTGTGGTTCCCTCTTGGCCACTGTAAACGCCTTAAGGATTAGTCCTACTGTCAAACTAGTAACGAATCTATATACAAAACAAGATTCAAACCTTGTTCATCTCGGATCGTCCCTTAGGTTTAACCATTCGTAAAGATTCCTCTAACGAAACACCATCATCATCCATAACTCGAAAACCCCACATAACCGCGAAATCTCTAGCACGAGGACACCCGGTGTAACACGCCACATCATCCCTTCTATGATGCTCAGAAGAGACACCACCACCACCATGGAACTTATCGTTACATCCATGGCAAAGAAACATTCTATGGTCAAAACATCGAACAACACAAGGCTGGTCCTTACAAGAATCACATAAAACCGTTCGTAAATGTCGTCCAGATAGTGAATTAGCTGAATGAACCTTTGCATCACATGTCAAACAAAGACTCGCTGCATCGGCTATACAATAAACCACTGCTCTATACGCTTTACAAAACTCGCATACTCTTTCCATTTTTTTTTCATAACATAATAAAAGAGATTCGTCCCTGTTACATCAAAAAAGTTTATAAATCGATCAGAGATCTCAAAGATCGAACAATAAAAGTAAATAAAAAAAGAGAGGAAAAAGTTTTTACCGAGGAGAGAACTACAGAACCAGTGATTGGTGACACAAAAAAAAAGGCTTTCTCTGTTTTAAGAACTTTCCTATCTGATAAAATCCGTCGGTTAGGATGATGTGGCAAAGCCACGTAGATAAAAAAGGTGGGGACTTACAAATTGGTGATTACGTTATCTGTATGCACGTGAGATATGGGGAAGCCACGGACGTATGTAACACTATGACAGCTTCTTTCTCGACCCATCATCTCTAAGCTTACCTTTTCCTAACCAATAAGTCCATGCCACATGTCGTACGTACCCAACCCCGGACCAAACATAACTACAAATATCCATCCGGTTTCAAACTAAACTTGAACTAAAAAAGAAGATATAAGCTATACAATACGCTTTTTAGAAAAATATCTTATATATATATTTTTTTTTAACGAAAGATATGTCTTTTTTATTCTTAAAAACGACATTTACAATGATTAGATGCTTCTGTAGCGTTTTTGTCAGAGCTTACTGCTTCCACAATAGTAATTTTTGAGTTTGTTTCAATCATGAAGGTACCATACTGCTTACACAATAGTTTTGATTGTTATAAAATTGTCAGGCAATTTCAGAATGGATTTCTTTGGTTTAGTTAAGATCAAAATGGTCCCGGTTTATCTTATATATTGTACATCCTAAATAAAAAGCTGAATCTACTATCAAACCGATGAAAAAAAGAAAGAAAGATCCGATAAAATGAGAAAGGTCACAGATACAACACCAGTGTTAGCAGAGATCCCCTTCCATGCCCATGTTGATATACAAAACAAAACTCTGGTGGTTTCGCAAAAGTTGAACGGATTGACATTCTAGATTTGGCAGACAGAAGCAACATGCAGGTGGTTTCAGTCTGATTTATGCCTGATTGAATTTAATCAAAGAGAATGAGCATCATCGTATCAGGAATAAGACCCAAGAAAAAAGATAGAGGACTTTCATTAGTTACCTATTTGTCAACTTTTCTTGGTGTGTACTTCGATCATATCATGATCCTCCATATCAAGTTCAGCAGGAGTGGTCGATGGATCAATCTTATCACCGTCAAAAATAAATACAAGATTTTGCAGGTTAAGCTTACCTTTCTCTGCATACATTTTGAAAACCTGCTCAAACTTCTCATCCTACAACAAAACGGGAAAATACCAATTCTACATCAGTATACAAAGGCATCTCATAATTTACACACTGTTAAGGACAGGGACACTACTCAAAAACTCAACCCCTTTCAATCCCCAATCTATACTCATGCTTTCCTAGAAAGCTCGTAATATCTAGCTATCGGGTGACATAACAACCAACTCTTATGCCTACTTATCCCACATACAAATTTTGCCTAGCAAGGTGCATGTTGATGGCAGGTTGGGTAGTGAGCCGCAAGCAGCAAAAAAAAACTAACCGCAAACACTCGGCATTGCTTCTTTTCATCTTTGTCCTGAATTGTAATGACAATCTTGGCCCTGTCATTCGTAGGCTCTGGTGGTGCCTCATCAGCAGCCTCTGAAGGTGGATTGAGTGATACTTCAATCTCCCTTTTAGCAGACTCCTCAACTTCCTGCATCACATCTGCTACAGTTTTTGTGAATGACATGAGCTCCATCTTCTTCGTCCTACATTACATATTTCAGTTTAGGAATATGAAATCAAAGTATAAACAATAAGACTCTTCACGGATAGCAATAAAAAAAAAAGTAGAAGGATATGACTAATCACTCTTAACGAAATCGTATCATCAGTATGCATTAACAAAATAATAAGATAATGACTTACCAAATTTAACGCTTTTATGGGAAAGTTAAACCAACCAAGAGCTATAAATTTGGAATTGAAAAAAACTGTTGCCTCTAACAGCAACGTGGGAAAGCCTAGAGATGAGATTACAAGCAAACAAACAAAACTACCTCAATGCTTTAATGGTTGAATCTTCAACAGACTCCTTATTTTTGTCGAAGATAACCTTAGGCGGAGGAATCAACCAATCTTCATCACCCGTTACTTCAATCACTTTCACATCATCATCAAACTTTTCAACCTACATAAAAGCAAATCGATAGGTTTCAAAAACCAAAACAAAGATTCAAGATTCCAAGAGGGATGATGATATTCATCATAGGTTTAGACTCTGAATCAGTAACCAAAAGAAACACTCTTTATAATCCTTAAGTTTCTATAGTCTGTTCTCCTTCCCCATTGTGAATTTTTAAGTTAAAAACAAAGAGCTCACAGAACCAAATCATAAAAGATCACTTTCTTACAGTTTGTGAAGTTTTTTTAGCTCTCTTTGAAATAGGCGTCACCGAGGCATCATCATCATCATCGTCTACAAAGATTTCAAGCGAGACAGAGTAATTAAGGAAGCAAAAAAAAAAAACTCATCTTTATTTATGACTCTGCGCTGCTCAATCACCAAAATTAAAAACCTCACCATCAATACAAACAAAATTGGCTGGCTGAACACGACGATAATCAAAAAGCGGCTCTAGATCTTCTCCTTCACCTCCCTAAAATCACACTCAGTAACAACAACAAATTCAGAAAATTCAGGAATCAAAACACAATCTCACTAAAATAAAATAAAAATTAGGGTTTTTTTTTGAAAAATTAAGATCTCTAAGAAGAAACCCAGAAATTCTCACCATTGTAGCAAATTTGAATCTTCTTCGTCTCTTGATTTAGCAAATTTGGATAGGTATGGTCGTGATGAGAAGAGATCGGTGTTTTAGCTTTACGAGAGAGCTCTCAAGTGATTTTGAATTTTTGATTTTGAATTTTGAGATATAGAGAGAGAGAGAGAGGCTCGACGATTCGATAAACGCGCGTGTGGTTACCAACACATCATCATGTTTTTTTTTTTTTTTTTTTTTTTTCTAATCTTAACTTTGGGCCTACATATTGGGCCGAGGCTTTATTTATATGATCTATACGGTTTAAACCTCTTTTTCAGATTACAGTGCACTAACTTTGTAGTCATCTTAGACATATCCAATCCTTAAAAATAATTGAAAACGAATTCCAACTGAAGGTGTTACAAGGCTACACCTCTACTAAAGTATTTTCTTACAGTGCTCCATATAGCTTCGAAAAATCTTGAAGTTAAGCCCTCAGGTCGTCCTAGCTAGGGTCGTCATACGTTTCCATATTCATATCATTAAAACATAAAAAATAAAAACATAACAATCATGACCAAAAATCATTCTTCATTAGCATTAGGATCACACTCTTGACACGTTTAGAGCATCCACTTATTGTTATAAGATGTATATAGTTAGTTAAAAGCTTCCGATCCCTCTAGTGCATCTTCTCCAAAAATAGAAGCCACGATTGTTGTTTTTTCTTTCTTCTTCATGTGGGTTTGACATCAAAGTCTATCATAAAGTACATTTTGGAATATTGAAATGTAAAAAATAATCTCCTTCTTGTTTTATAATTAAGAGATTTTAATTGGCTAGTTAAATCATATCTTGAACATTTTTTTGATCTTAAAATTATTTATTTTATATTATTGTGAAAAAAATAAGAGTTTAACAAGACACATCAAATTTTTTTTTCAAAACAAACAAATACTGAATGAACAAAATTTATTCGGTCGGGTACCCACAATAAAATTTATTTTTTGATGATAAAAAACAAAGAAGTACTGTTACAAAAGAGAGCTCAACATGGTGTCGTGGCTGGTGCATAGCACCATATGCATCGCTTATTATTATTTTTGACAAACAACGATAGACTACAACAAGTCAACAACATACATGCAAGTTGCAATAATATTTTATTTTCCTTAAAGTCCATGCAAGCATAATGTTGAATGATCCAGTCCAGATTTATCTGTGACAGCTTGGGCTAGGTCAGTGCTTGAGCCGTCGCAAACCAAGTGAACGGTAGCGCCAATGAGTGGAGATGCGTTTACGTTTCCGTTAAGGGAACAATGCAAGACACCAGTTACTTGGACGGCGTTAATTTGGAGGCCGTTAAGTAAAACTGCGTGGGAAAGAGATGGTAATGATGCCATGAAGACCATGGAAAACAAAAGTGCACTTTTTGTATTCACCATTTCTTTTCTTTTTCTATTTTGTAATTTTTTTTTTTCATGGTTGATGATTATATTTGATTTGTTGTGTTATAAAGAACATCAAGGGGGTGGCATGTATTTAGTATGGGAATTATTTAAATAATACAACTTGGGTGATAATTTTTGATTATTTGATTTGATACGATATCTTGATTATGGGCTTCGAGTGTGTTGTCTTTTTCGTACACATTGTCACTTTCATCTTATTTTAACGACTATTTTGATCAGATCACCCACCTAAAATTCTATCAAGACTCATCCCAAGTATTTGGTAGAGATTAGTGAAGTCAATGGAAAGCTTTAAGACCGTCTACAGCAGTAGTTGCTCACCCAAAAATTCTTTTATTAAAAATTAATAAAATAATATAAAAAGGAAAGAGAAGGAGAGAAAACGGTTCTCAAAGTTCTCCGAGTAAAAACATTTCTTAAGAAACATTGAAGACTTCTCCCATTGTAGATGTTCTAAAGGGAGATTATACAAACCGAAAAAGTCACAACCCGGCTTTACAAAATTAGACTAAAAAATAAGATAAACGACAGTTAAGAAGGGTTGGTGAGGGTATTGAAACCGTACCAACTAAACTGTCTTCGATAGAGAAAGAAGCAAAGAGAGGGGAGACAAAGCGATTTCAGACTATTGAGGGATCATGGAACCCTAGCTAGTAGAGAACTGAGCTTATTACCAAGATTTTTTATTTATATGTTGCTACACCTTACCAAGATTATTATAGAATATAGTCTTGATAATGCCTAAGTTTTGTTTCATGAAATGTTCGATAAACGCCGCTTCTAGCCTTTTTACCCTCTTTGCCTCTTTATGTGATTTTCTCTTCTCCTCTCTTTCATTATTAACTTAAGTCAATTTTCCTAGTTTCCTACATTCTTGTTTGCAATTCTTTCACTTTTTTTTTTGTCAAGAGTTTGTTATTCTTATATCTGCGAAATTATATATATTCTTAATTGTTAATTAAAAATATCATAGTTAAAAAACGTAAAAGCATAATAGGAAAGCCATGAAAGTTATATTGGGAGTTGGAATCTTACCTATGAGATTATGTACCCAATCAATCATCATCCGAAGAGGCCACAAAGAACATACTCGAGTCCTAAACCGATTTGTTCGATCATTGTCAACGTGGTGAGACGACCCTCCTTCTTCTAGGTTACTTTCGGAAACACCTAAGTTAACCTCAAAGCGACAAATGGGACAAGTGTTGTGAATGTTCAACCAAGACACAATGCAACTTGCATGGTACAAATGCACGCATTTCAATTCTTTTCCTTCCTCTCCAACTTCAAACTCCTCCTTGCATATCGCACAAACCTTCTCTTTCGCTAAATCCTCTTCCGTGATTATCACCGTTTTCACAGCCTGGATGGCGGATTGCGAGGCCGGTGGTGGACCGATCTGTACGCTGGGCATCACATCAGCGAATTCCTCATCGGTATTGTAAACTAGATCATCATGACTGAACCGGTTACTTCTCGGTTGGTTGACAAGATGAAACGTGATCCAGTCGGTATCGCTATCCCAGTAAGGTCGGCTTGGCCTCATAATGTCAAGCTCATCATGGAGATTGATCTCTCTAGAACAGAAAGGACATAAGGGACCATATAGACCATAGCTAGTCAGCCTAATGGAACGGCTACAATGACGACAATAGAAGTAATGGAACGTTCTTGTTCTTCTTGTTCCATTAACAATAACTCTTGGACGATACGCAGATGTCATATTTCCAATCTTTTTTATTTGTTTGCTTGTAGAATCTAAAATATATGCATTTATGCTTAAATACGTGTACATGTTTTTAATAAGAGGCAAGACGAAGCCTATACGAGTGAATGAGTTATTCTTTTCTGTGTCTAGGATGGTGTCGTATGGTCTCCGCTATGTCAACTCGAGAATCTATAGCCTATACGGGTGATTTTTCTTGTACGAATTGCAAAGGATGCTTGGAGAATCAATTACCGAGAAAGGATGTAGGTAGGTTAAGAATTAAAAAAAAAAAAATACTAATATAATTAAAATTGGGTTGACAAAATTGACTATTTTGTTTTTGAACCATTCAAAATATGTAAGTAATTAACAAAAACCTTTACCAAGAAATATTAATTTCGATTCCACCAAAAGAAACAAAAATTAATTTCAAAACAAAATTAACATGATAATGTAACATAAGTTACATAAAATCATGTAATTGCTTCTTTTTTTTTTCTCTAATAGCTTAATCAATATTATGATGAATAGAAAATTGTTAAAGTTTTGATATTTTGAACAATATATTTTAGCATAATTATGAATTTTTTAATTAAGATGATTTAATATTATTTTTAATTGATCAAAATATCCGAATAACTCGACTCTTGTTCGAGGTCTTCGTTCTTCTTATTTAAAGCGAGGAAGATCTAAGGAACATCTTATATATATACAAATAAAACAAAGGACTTGCTTGTGATAGCAAATGACAACGTCTTTGTAGAGTATATTTCCCCCAAAAATTAAATTTCAAAGAGATTAATTTTGGTTTTTTTATCAAACGTTTTTTTAATTATTCATATTAATTTATTTTATTTTGAATAGATAATGAATATATTAATTTACCGCATATACAAACAATAATAGTTAGCAACATATTTTAAGTTTTAAAAATTGCAGTAAAAAATAAAGTTTTTAATTCTACAAAAACAACAAAATATAAAATTACAGTCGCGTAACCATCAAATCGAATTATTATCAGTAACTTTAATATGTTTTCTGAATTTGAGGCATTATTTAGATCTAATTGTTTAATAGTATATTTTCGAGTTTCAACTTACTTTTATTTCCTTTTCTATTTTTGCCAGCAAATACTATTATTTTATTTTTAATTAGACGAAAGCTGTATATAATGTTATATTATAGAGAAGTAGTTTAGACTAGCTCTTCCAAAAATAGCACATAAGCTTAATTTTTCTAAATGTAGCATTAAGTGATATTTGATATTTAATTTATATACAGAATTTATTATTTTAAAAATTAAACTCACGATTTTGGATTTCTCTAGTGAAGCTTGTCGTGACGTGAATCACCACATCTGAGATTTAGCTCATCTTCAGCCACTTCCAGGAGAAACATCGCCGTCGTTGCATCTCGTTTTGGGCTCCCACGTTGACCGGTCAGCTATTCTGTGTAGGCACACAACCAAAAAATGCGTAAACGATTCCGATCTAAAAAACAGAGTATGGATCTATCTCGACCTGGCCTTTCGATAATCGAAATGAAGAGTTGGATTTGAACCCTGCTCCAATCTCAGCTCGCCCTCTCACATGACTACCTCTGAATTTGAATAATCACTTCCAAGTCAACAAAGATGATGAAGAAAAGGATAAATACAAAAAAGACGATGATAAGAGACCAAGCAAATCGAGAAATTACATATTAAGAATATGGTTTACAGATTTGCTGGAGTTGGTGGAAGACTCTTGTCATCAGGACAAAGAGAGAGATCGTCGAAGAGGAAGAGGAACAACAATGGATATGGTGGTGAGAGGTGGAAGAAAGGAGTGTGATTCAGCTACTTGGATTCTGGGAATCTTATGCTACAAGATGATAGAAATAATGGTAAGATTATGTGGGAGAGTTTTAAGTATTCTTATGAATTATGATTCTTTTGAGAAGACTTGTAAGCTGTTTAGAAGTGGTTGAATTTGGTAAAGTATATAGTTTGCTATGAGTTTCTAAATTGTTTTGCTAATGGCACAGATCAACTTGGTAGTGTTTCTTGGAATTTTAAGGTTAATCAATCTGGTAGTGTTGTAGAATTAGTTTAAATGTGATATATAAGATATCTCTTGAAGTAATGTTAAAACAAAAATTGAATTCATGGACTGATCATGTTGTTGAATAAGGTTTTCAGCTCTAACTCAAGTGATTGATGATATACATGATAGAAGATATTTTAAGAACAAAGCAGAGAGTTGATGATGAAGATGAGAAAATGGACACTTGAGTGGAAGTTTATGTTCGTTGTTATGGAAGATCTTCCTAAATTTCAAGAATGCCTTCATAAATATTAGGAAGACCTTCCTAAAAGGATTTTATGAAGTATTTTAGTGTTATGTTTGTGATGTCTTTGCAATGTTTCTTTACAAGATAGAATTATCTTGTGTCTTGTGTTGGAGAAGTGTTTGATAACTTTGATGTGTATAATTGTTATGTGGGTTTTTTACATACTGATTTCAGCAAAGAAGAAAGAAACAGTACGGTGTAAGGAAGTTGAGTATGTTGTTCCATGGCAGAGCACACAACATGTTTAAACCATCCTGAATTTAAGCAAGAACACTTTAAACATGTAATCTTTGTTAACTACTATCTTTATGAAGACCATCCTGAATTTCAAAAAGTCATTCCTAAATATTATTGAACCCTTCAAAAATTTAAATATATGTGTTTCTAAATATATATTTTTGGTGTATTTTGAATCAATGTGTCAAATATTAGTAGATTATTCCATTACTAATGGGTAATGATTTTATTTTTGTGCACATTCTGATGTTTGGGAATCTAAACTTTTTTATGAAAGCCATTATGAAGTTCAAGGAAATCCTTCCTAAAGTTCTTAGAATCCTTCCCGAATTGCATACAATCTTTTCCGAATTTCATACAATCTTTCATGAAACTCAGTCACAGTTAATGCAAAGTGCTAACATAAACATGTGAGAATGTTATACATCATACAAGTACCAAAAAAATTTAAAAGGTTTCTCAAGCATCATATATGTCTAAACAATATATATAGTAAAATTGGATAAAGGAACACAGTCTCATCTGTAGATATCCAAAACATACTTGCATCTTGTATCATCTGCAGCATTACATAGCTTAGAGAAATCTTCAACCCCATTCCCTGCAATAAAATTTGAAATCAGGGAATAAGTTTCAGGAAAGTCTTCATGAATTCTCAACTATACTTCCTCAATCTTCAAAGGTGACTGTGATGGGAGATGATATGTGAATGATTTCTAGTCTGAGAGCCATCATTATCAATAAGAAAATGTTATCATTCTAACTAAACCAATCAGCTCACATTCTCTCAAGTTCAGCTATATTGTCAACTTGGGTTTGATTGTACTGAACGAACTCGGAGAATAAGAAAGCAAATGCTGTCAAGCTCACCTACAACACAATTTCAATTCCAAAACAACTAAATTTTCAGAAGATACTCCAAAATTAATGATCACACAATAAAGAGATCAAAACATGAGAGAGAGATTTGAATCGAATCCCACACTTTTTCATTGATTTCACCATGGCTATTGAATCTTCCAAGTCTTTTTCACAGGACTTGTATGCAAGCTTTTTTCACGAGACTTCTCCAAAACATTGTTGTTGATTAAGAACATTTGGTGCTGCATTTTAGACGTGATTTTGGATGTAGGAAAGCCTCATTGAAGGTATTGTTTACAATATACTTTACTATCTCGACTAAGCTCTTGTTTATCTCCACAAAACCATAAGCAGTAGAGAACTCTTGCATTCTGTAAAAAAAAAATAGACACAATTCCTAAATATTTTAATGTGTCTTTAATTAGCAAAGCAAAAACTAGCACACCTTGTCAACTTAGAACAATTAAAATAGAATATGCAAACAAACACTTGATATACGACGAACTCAAGCTATTTAGTTTACTTATTCTTGTTGGGTCTACATAATGTATCAAAGCAGTAGATGTTTGAGAAACTTAAAAAGGAATCTGATACAAATTAAGATTCACAAGCAATCCAAGAGAAGCCAAAGATTAACTAACAAAACATAGTCTTAAAGACCACATCATTATAGAGTCTGATTATCCCTCCTAATGTTCATCCTGAAATCCAAACTTTTTACGAAGGTCATCTTGAAATTTAAGGAACTTTTCATGAATTTCGAGGAATCTTTCCTGAATTTTCATAAGATGAAAACTGTAGCTTAAAAACTTCACAGAACTGTATCCAAATTCAATAGACTTTACATACCCATCTCTTAAAGAACCAAAACCATCGAACTGTCTAGTCTTTGCTTCAATACTCATTATGAAGTTTCTTTGCAGCCTAACAAAAATACAACATAAAAATTGCATGTTCTTGAATCATGAGCAAACTATGGTTTCTCTGCAGCCCAACAAAAGAACCTAATTGTAGGTTTCCTGGCAAGTCAAAACCGTTCTAAAACCTCTCTGATCAGATCGTTACATACTTCTTTGGGATTAGTACTCGATTCAACACAAATGACCCCAATTTCATCAATAACATCATTATCCTCTTTAGATTAAATTTCACCATCACTAACATCAGAACTACCACTAGAGAAATCTCTAAAACCAAGACTCACATCAAACAAAAGTGTTGAAGAGTGTGGCAATTGAGGGTGATAAATAGAAGAATGAAACAGACAAGAGGAGAGAAAAGATCTAGCACCGGAAAACCCAACTTCCTCTTCTTCTCTCCTGTCGATTATGCAACTTTTACCAAAATTAAATTCACTGGAGTTGAATGTTATCGATGCATGGGCTCCTCTGCAGTGTCGCAATTACTGATTTCATTGACTTCGACTTCATGAATCACCTTTGATTCAGATTCGATTGGGTTCGTCGGTAATTAGGTTTGGAATCAGAAAGAAAGATGAGTGAGAGAACACATAGTGGTTGCAATGTTACGATTTCGACATTGATTTAATTTTATTAATATTTTTTTAATAAATATAAATTTGTGCTTGTTTTGGAACATTTAAAAACATGTGATAATTGCGGAAGAAAAACTTAAAATGGTGTTATTTTTGTCAATTGCCCTATATTATATCTCTTCTTGTCACAATAGTCCTAGAGAGGTATTACTTGCTTCCTCCATTAAATTCAATCAATGAAAGAAAGATGCGAGACTCGTAGATTGTTGGAATTGAAGCCATCGCACAATAAGAAGAACGTGTCTGGATTATGGTCGTTACCAGATGAGGTGATTGTGAACTGCCTTGCTCAGGTATCGAGATTGGACCTCGCGGCTTTAGCTATCGTCTCCAAGGAACTCAGGTCTCTCGTAGTTTCCCCTGAGCTCTGGGACGTGAGATATCAGACGGGTTGCATCGAGCCATCTCTCTACGTACTCTTGCACATCTTTCCAGAGCCAGTCCCACGCTGGTTCGTCCTCCACCCCATCCAACGTCTGCTGAAACCGATTCATACACCGTACTCGTATCAGGCTCCGAATTCATCATCCGCTTTCGTGGTGGTTATTTGGGGGATCTTCATCATCGGTGGACTCAAAAACGGCAATCCCACTTCGGATGCTTCCTTTTTTGATTGTACCCTCTTCCAGCCATGAAGATGGCTCGTGCTTCCGCATCGGCAAACCTGATAGACGGGAAGGTATATGTGTTTGGAGGCTGTGAGGATGACACTGATTCCTCAAACTGGGCAGAGGTATACGATCTCAAGACCCAAACTTGGGATTTCTTGTTTGTGATTATGCCCACGTTTCCCCTCAATATCCAACAAAGTGTGCTATTGATACAAGATGATGATGACAAGGAGGTTTACGCGGTGGATGAGGACGGTCAAAACTTGTCCTTCTCGCCAAGTAAATGTAGATTTGTAAGAAGCGGGAAAACACATTTTAACCCGGGACACATGAAAGATTGGTGTGGCATTGGGGAATTCTTATTCTGTCGTGGTACCTGCGGGAGAATACTGTGGTGTTTGCCAAATGAGTTTGATTGGAAGGAAGTGAAGGGTTTGAAAGCGCTGCAACACTCTAACCAGTGGGGATTTGATATCAACAGACTTTGCAGCAACTATGCTAACAATATTGTCATCTTGTGGAACGCGCAGTCTGAAGGTCTTGAGAGTTTGGAGCTTTGGTGTGCCGAGATTTCCCTGGTGGCACGTGAGGGACCCGAGGGATGCGAGATTTGGGGGGAGTTCGAGTGGTTCGGTTCCATCTTCAAACTTGATCCTTTCTCTGACTCGTATAGCGTTAAGGTCTTATTTGCTGATTTTATCCTTGCTTAAACGACTACTTACATAGCCAGATTTAAGTTGTTTTAGCTGCGTTGTATATATATTATGTGGTTTATACAATTTGCAAATTGGCTTATACTGTCCATTTGTTCTTGTCGATTCTTCATCTCATATCTCTCTTCTAATTTCTCTATGGTGTGTTTACCAGTTGTACTTGGATTCCTTTTCATTGACAAGAATATTTATTAGAGTCTTTGAGTTTTTGTTTCTGGCTATTTTGATTAGGTGCACACACTTCATGAGCTACAACAACTATAGATTAGGTTCGTTGCTTTGAGGAAGGTTTAGATGAACCTTGTCCATTTGTTCTTATCTTTTTTTTTTTTTGGAACGTTACTAATCAGAAAATGACTATTTTTAATTCCTTTGTAACTCCTACTTTGGCTCCTTTTTTCCCAGTTATAATTTTCAATATTCTAAGAGAGGGGTGTGTTAAGGTATGTGAGTGATGATAATGAATGTGAGGTTGATGATTATGGTACAAATCACATACCTTAACACATCCTTTTCGATTAGTGATAACCGAATAAACTACTACTAAATTGGCTAAAACATCTGTTGTTCTTTTAGCAGGTGCAACTGGAGCATGACTCCGATTTTAAGATAAATAATATTCTGTTTATGTATGTATCTAATTTTAAGTTCCCTACTTTAAATTAGATTCTTTGTTTCATATAAAAAATAGTTTGACAAATATTATGCTCACAAGTTTTGAAATAATATGAGATGACACTGTGAAATGGCATGCATTATGACAGAGTATTTATGCCTCAAAACAGAAACTAAGTAGAACCAATAAAGATTTTACAATTTTGTCTTATTTTTGAAAATAATCAAACATCTGAAAATATGGATTCTTTTTTTAATGTGGTATAGAAGAAAGGCATACAAAGGTTATAATAAATCGTCGTTAGATAGAAGCATCCTGTTAACACTCACTTGTTCAATATATAACGAGCATTATAAATTGATCGATGGTCGATTTGTAAGAGGAGGATTCAAGGGACATTTGTACTTAATGTAGGAAGATTGTTGAGGGTGTTGTCTTTGCTAGTCTTATTTGTTTCAATATGATCCGAGGTTATCGTAAGGATACTCTTCATTTCCTTGTTTTTACCCCATAGCACAAGATATAATCCTCCCACGATAATCACTGTACCAATGATGCTGTAATGTTGCCAAGTAAAAATTAAACCATATTATATATACATACGTACATCAAACCCACCTCCACAAAACAATACAATATACATGAGTTTTGTACCTCCCAAGATGAAGTGTTTCATCTAGCAAAAATGATCCAACAAGCGTTACGATCACTAGTCCTACAGGGCTAAATACCGATACAAATAGGGGCCCTCTAGACTCGACGCACCATGCGTTAACAGCTACCACCATCCCAGAAATCACAATTGCCTGCGATGGACAACATAAATTCTATATTTCAAATGCTTAAATGAATCTTCTCTTACAGACTAGTACGAATTTAATACATATACAAACAAGTCCGTTATTGATTTGGATGGATTGATAATTACCGCATACGCAATGGTTAAGAGTCTAATATTCCATCCTAATCTCCATTCATTTAAATCGTGTTTCCAGCAAAGAGCGACAAGCATAGCCACTATGCTTCCCATCATGTTCATTAGTGTCGCGTTCCAATAAGCCCCTCCAAATATTTTTCCTATCTTAACCTGTAAAACAAAAAAGAAAACAAAAAAAAGAGTAAAAAACAACATGCCTTTAGTGAGCAAACACACATGAAAATATACATGGAGAAGAAAGTTGAAAAGGATAAAACTTACCTGCAATAAAAACCAAAGTGCAATGGAAATGTTACCGCCAAAAACTAGAAGAGCACCAAAGATAGAGATATGGTGAGTGGTAGCAGCATCACGTGGTTGGCTCACTAGGTTAACGTGAGTTGACCATAGATGAATCTCTTTTCCTCTGTAGAAAATAAAAACAAGAGCTCCACCAACACCAAGCAATGTTCCAAAAACCTTAGCCAACCCTACGCTCGACCCAAGCCGTACACTCTCCATCCTTTATATGGAAAATGGATTATATATCTTTTGTTTAATAATGGTATAAATATTTCCGACCAAAATAATAATAATGGTATAAATATGTATTAATTAAAAGGTCTTAATTAATCAAATTGATTTGACGTGTGTCACTTGCCTAAGAAGTGCAGCGAAGATGAAAGTGATCAATGGAGTGAGAACGCCAGCAGCAGAGGTGAATGTTGCTGACGTTAGAGCCAGACCCGCAATGGTTAGGATACTCGGTATTACCACACTGTTCAATTATCACCACATTAATTAAGTGTTATAATTCCAATATATATTTGTTTTTTTTAATCAATATTATCAACTACGTACTAATTTCAGTAATCAAGTGTTTTAGTCTTCTATGTTTTTGGTAACACGTTGAATCTTAATGTAAAACCACTGGTTGATAATTATATTGATTAATTAAAATGGTTGAAGCTACTTAGTACCACCCTAAGTACCCGACGACTTAACTAGCTATCTAGTCGATATGTATTTTTGAAAAATCTATAGAGAATTGAACTTATTTAGGATTATATGAATTTTAGCATCAAACTTGTGTAACATTCAAACCATCTAGGATTAAAAAAAAAAAAAATCATCTGAAAGAAGATGGATTTAGTTTGACAAAGTCACAAAGACATGAGCATATAATTAACTTTGGGACACAAGAGAACAAAAAAAAAAACGAAATAGCTTTCAATTTCAGTTTGAAATAATGTGGTTTTAATTACATGAACACATAACTTTGGGACACAAGAGAACCAAAAAAAAAACAGAAAACGCTTCTTTCTTTTATGTGTTTGTGACAATTAGTGACTACGTACCCGAGTAACCCTGAGAGTAATGCTAGTAACATCAGACGCCATGTAAACTCCGGCTTCCTCTTCCTAATCGATCACATGTAGTTTAAAAACGAGACATTATCTAATTAATATCAAAACATACAAACACAACCATATTATCATATACAAGAAAATCAACCTTTGAAATATGAAGGACAAAGGAAGCATGAAAATTGTAGCGAATAAGAGACGATAGGCCACGAGTACACTTGGGTTCATACCATCTTCCATGGCAAGCTTGAACAATATGTTTAGCCCTGCCGTAGCTATCTGCACCACCACCATTGCCGTTATACTCCTCATTTCTCTCCACATTTCACATATTCTATCAAACATTTTTTTAATTCCTTGTAGCTAGTTTCTTACCTCACACTTATATACTTATCAATTAATTTGTAGAGAGAGAGAGAGAGGGAGAGGGAGAGGGAGAGAGAGAGAGAACAGCTAGCTAAATGAGTTATAGAGTCCTGACTCTCCTGAACTCCTGAGCTTCTTTATTTATCACGCCAATACTTCTCTTTTTTCCTAGCTGTGGTCCACTAAATTTTAGTACCATAAATGAGTTATGTGATATAAGTTCAGATTCCGGAATATGATTATAGATATGTCATATCCCACCATAAAGCCTAATGTAAAGTGCTTCTAAAACTCTTATACGATTATAGTTATCCAAAACACTTTGGAAATCTCCTCTCTAATCACAAACAACGGGTTGTGAATCCAGAGAATAGATACCCAAACATTTCACTTCAAGATTTGTTCTTATAAGCCATCATGATCCTGAAAATTTTCTCTATAGAAGTGAAATATGTGATAAAAATTATATTAAATCTTTGACAAGAAATTAATATTCTAAAAACTTTCTACAAAAGCGGGTGATTTTGTTACTTTACAAAATTAGTTTATCAAAAAAAAAAGAACAAAGAAAATATAATTTGTCTTAATACCTTTTATATACAAACCAAATCGCAAAGGAACAAAATGAGAATCCAGAAACCACACA
Organism: Camelina sativa; assembly: GCF_030686135.1. Classification (NCBI taxonomy): domain Eukaryota; kingdom Viridiplantae; phylum Streptophyta; class Magnoliopsida; order Brassicales; family Brassicaceae; genus Camelina; species Camelina sativa. The sequence continues at coordinate 20,655,615 of NC_141886.1, read as the reverse complement.
CTACCTTTACCGTATACCCTCCACAAATATAAATTGTTGCATTCCACCTTGTGCATTCGAGTTTACGTGTTAGATTTGATATTGTTACTTCACAAAAGTAGGATTTTTTTTAAAAAAAAATTGATTTGTCTAAGCAATAGTTTACTGTTATATACAAAACTGATAATGCATAGGAACAAAAAAAAAAAGGAATCCAGCAACGTGTTCAGATGCTGTTGACACGTGCAAGGCATGCTTTGTGCTTTGTGGTGTTCTCCATTACGTACGTACACCCAAAAAGTATACAAAAAGCTTGTAACCATCAGTTTTGTTTCTAATTGTATACTGAGTTTCCCTAGTACAGTGTGTCTCGAATTGTAGAGGGTCCAGGACCAGGTAGCTAGTTTCATGCATGGCATTAGTATGGAAGGTATATAGACTTATGCAAATATGCTTCACCTTGGCCGTTGATTTTTTATCTTAGCTTTAAGGAATCTCATCTTTATTTCTATTCACGAACATAGTTCTAGTAACGTACGTCAGTTTTGTGGTATACCTTCAGTATACACCGTTACTTTAAAGTTAGCAAGTTACAGATGAATTATCTCTGACAATTTAACACTTTTGAGGTTTTCTTTAGTGGAACAAACTTTATATATAGCTTCTAAATTATTCTTATTTTCTTTCTAATTTCTAAAAATATTACCAAAAGAATATGAGAGTGGTTTCAGAAAATTTAGCTTGGACTAGTTTTACATGAGGACTATATCTATATAACTATATATGAAGAGAACAATAAATGAGAATGTGAATTAGTTAAGGTTGGGGTTGAAGAAACCAAAAGCAGGGAAATAACATAGAAACTTCGAGATGCTTAGGCCACAAGATTTCAGTTGAGGGATGATTACACATGTGTTTTTTCATTTTTTGTTGTTGTGGTAGTTAATAACATTTTCAGTCCGTAAAACCATAAATCTAGTTCCTGCCAACAATTTTAACATATAGAAATGGTGTTCGTAAAGCAAGTATAATGTGCAGTCTCGGTTCTTGGCCCATACTATTTGAGTAGGATAATCAAATTCTAGAGCCCAAATTTCAAAATAAATTCCCTAATTTTAGCAAACTTATATACTGTACGGCAAACAAAACGTCTTTTGTAAATATTGCACACACAACCCAATATAATGAGCCAGGCCTGATGCAATTATGCTTATTACCAAATTACCATCCTTTTCATATGAGTAAAGTATTGATGTGTTTGAAGTAGGCCTGGCCAAAAAAACCGGATCCGAAAATCCAAATCGGAACCGACTCGAAAATATGGACCCGGAACCGGTATAATACTCTATTGGGTCCTAATCTCCTAAATGCGAAGAACCGGAATCGAACCCGGAACCGAACCGAGAACCGAATGAGTACCTGACAAACCCGAAATAAAATAATATACATAAAATACTTGTTATATTTTTTTTATTTATAACATAGTTATTCAAAGTTACAACTTAAAATTCAAAAATATTAGTTCCTCCTAGATCAAAATACTCAAAATAACCAAAATTATATTGAAATGTTTAGCTATATTTTTTTAAAAATTAACCAATTTTTAAAAAAATTAATTTTAAAAATTTTATTTTAATATTTAACATTAAAATTTCTGGGTAATCGGATAAAATTCAGATTATCGGATTCAATTTCGGGTAATCGGGTACAAAAAACCCCGAACCCGGATAATACCCGATTTTTTCAGATATTTATAGGTTTTTAAATTTTAGACCCGAACCGACCCAAACCAAACCCGAACCGAACCCTAACCGAACCCGAACCGATATTTTCTGTTTACCCTATTGAGTCCTAAACTCCTCTACCCGAAAAATCTGAACCCGATCGGTTCCTACCCAAACCCGACCCGAGTACCCGAATGTCAGGACTAGTTTAAAGTTTAAACTCCTCATGTCAGCAATTAAACTCATTAATAGGTCTACAAGTTTGTTTGCTTCTAGGCTTTGAACTGTTGTTTAGACCGTAAAGTTTTTATAGAGACACATTCGATAATTTACAAGTCATTATTCCAAAGGGACATGTAAATAAAACATAATTGATGCTTAATCAGTTAGAAAACATCGTAAACATTTTGGATCCAACTTCATTCCTCGGGTAGTTTAGACGTGTATCGATACTTTTAATTCAATACTCTTAATATAATAAAATTTTGGAAGGAAAAACATTGTTTACGTGATCAAACTAAGGAGACTCGAGTCCGACACAAGGGATAAAAAAACAAAATTAAGCTAAACTATAAATAAATGAATCAGATCTGACACCTTATCAATCCTTGGCAGATTTGACTGATAAGTAGAGACAAATGAAGGAAGTCATCTTGTCCACTCATTCTCCTGTGAGAATTCAAGGAAAAGCATGAGCAACCAAAGTGTAAAAAAACATGAGCAACCAAAATGGAAAAAACATGAGCAAACAAAGTGGGAAGTTTATTACTCCTTCAACAGCCATAATCTCTCGAACTCGTTCTGCATGGATTCAGATCTTCGTTTCTCGTATTCTATCTCCCATCGCGACTGCAGTAACATAAGCATTTGTAAAATTACAATGAGATGCAAGAATTAAGATACATGACCGCAAATGAATATATACCTGTGGCGGTTCTTGAGCTTCATCATCTTGTTTCTCTCTAGAGCTGTTATACGGAGAACAAGTCACAATTGGTTCAGTGATAAGAAAAAAAAAAAGCAAGACAGCACAGCATACTGCATACATAATGTGCTGTTCTGAGCAAACTTAGAACCTAAGTGATCTCTCTCTCAGATATGTGAGACATCTTTTTACTATAGATTATGGTTCATTAATTGTTCGTCTTATTATAAATTATGGTTTTCTGAGCCAACTAATCCAATAATAGCTAAACTAGGTTTTACCCCGTGGTACACCACGGGTCTATTATTTTGTTGATATGATATTATAATAGTTTAGAGATGCTTGTAGTCGATGGTGAATTGCATATATATATATATATATATATATATATACTGTTAACAGTTGTAGGTAGAGTTTTGTAGAAACTCTTGATTCGTAAGTTGAGAATATACATCTTACGATTTGTTAGTTATGATTTAGGAATGAATGATCTGGCATATTCTTATTATGATTCTCAACTGATATTATTGGATTAATAGTGTACATTTAAAGCTGATAAGATCTTACCAAATATGTAATCGTTTATTAAACGCAAATTAGATATTTTCTAAGATGTATTCATCTTGAATTAGTTGCTATATTATAAGGATGTGATTACATAATCAGGGTTTTCAATTCTTTTTGTCAAACTCGGCCCTAAAAATTCGGCATGCAAATTAGATCTTTTCTAAGATACAATGGGCATTAATTGGATGTAAATAAGTACGCTATGGATTAAAAACCGGCCCAAATATTCGGTAATCTTAAGGAGGATCCGGATAATTGAATCGGTTATAATTTTAGTTAAAAACCCGACCCGAAGTTAGCAAAAAGTGATGGCACCATATTGTACTCCAAAAATGTATTCCGAACTCTATACGTGGTTATACTTGTTTGGTTACAAATACCCTAAGACAATTTTTAATATATATCCGTTTATAAAAATTCAAATCACATTATATGCTAAAAAAAATCTAAAATTTTATTAACTTTATGTATTAAATAGTAATTAAAATAATTAAATATAAAATTAAATAAAAATGAAAGGAGAATTATATTTTAATCTAACATATTGATTTAAATTAGATAGATATATTTTAGGAAATTATTGTGTTTGGTTGTAAGGATTGTAGAGAATTTAGTTAAGACTTGTTTGGATACAAAGATAAGAGAGGATGATACAAAATGTATTCCAAAAATGTTAAGATAGATACGCCAAATTTTTTACTTGTTTCTTTAGCTTAGCCTAAGAGATTACCTTCTCATTGTAGCTTCAACCTTATCCCCTGCTTCCTTCTTCTGCAAAATCGTAGTGTCAAACCCGGGGAAGATAAAATAATTTTACTTTTTTTGGGAAAAAAATGTAAGAAAGAGCTTCAAATATGGAAAACACAGCAAGATCAAACATGGATCTATAAGGAAAAAAAAAACAAAGAAGAAGCAAAAACAGCACTGTATAAAATATTATGTAGGAGGACTCTATAAAATATTCACCTGTTTGAGCACCATTTCTTCCTCTTCCCGCAATATCTTCTCATGTCACAATATAATAACCACAAGATGTTTGAGAATCACAATAATATCTTTCAATAAGTGATAGGAGAAAGAAGTAATATATATATATATATATATATATATATATATATATATATCTTCTATTTTGATCCCCTATAAATTTTGTGTTATTAAACCTTTTTCTGGTTCCTCACAGTGACCAAGGCTTCCTTTAGTTGGGATTGCAGCAATTGCACCTCAGCGAAAGTCAAACCGTCAAAATCGTTACCAGTCTCCTACGAGTGAATAAAAAGGAAAGCTAATATGAACATCGATTCGTGGAAACAAGAAATGAGACAAGTTAATGTATATTTACCTGGTCAAAAGCCTTAATCTCTTAAGTTCACTCTCCAAAGACTAGGTGTAAAAACAATGATGTGAGTAAACCCACCAAACCCATTTTTTCCAGTTCTGGTATCATCATTTGTTCCCTCAAACCCACCAAAGCACATAATATTTGAGATTCAAGTTGTTGTTGTAAGCTTGAAATAATTAGGAGATAAGGCCATGTATATTTAGGAAAAATATGAATATACATAAGATAAGGTCAATTATATTTAGGAGGATCTAAAATATATATTTGGCAGTTATCCAATTGAGTTTTGGTTTTGTGTTCTCTATATAAGGAGGTGCTAGCTTGTGGCACAACTTATGAGTTTTGTGGCTTAAGGTTTTGAGATATTTTCCTTAAGATTAATAAGAGAGTTATTCTTATTAAACACTTGTGTTCTGTTTTTGGATTCTACACGTGGTATCAGAGCTTGAGCAATGGCAGGAGAAGATGGAAAACCTTTGATAGAAGGAGGAGGAGATAAAAATCTGTCGACGAGCAAAAATGACAAGACGAGTTCATCAACAAGCGAGAAATCATTGATATCATCAGAAGGATCGTCATCATCGGAGGGAGGATCTTCCTCCAACAAGTGTCCTATGTTAAACTCGACCAACTACACAGTATGGTCTATGAAGATGAGGATCCTACTAAGGGTTCACAAATCATGGGAGGTAATTGAAAGAGGAAACATGGATGAGACAAAGAATGATTTAGCAATTGCTCTTATCATACAGTCCATCCCCGAAGCTCTTACCCTTCAGATTGGAGCTCTAGAAACTGCAAAAGACATGTGGGAAGCTATAAGGTCAAGACATCTAGGAGCAGAAATGGTCAAGAAGGCGAGGCTACAGACCTTAATGGCTGAATTTGACCGCTTGAGGATGAAAGAAACTGAGAAAATCGATGAGTTTGTGGAGAGGTTGTCTGCAATCTCAACAAAATCAGCAGCATTGGGAAACGAATTGGCAACACCTATGATCGTCAAGAAGTTTTTGTCAAGCCTCCCTCAAAAGAAGTTTATTCACATAGTAGCTTCTCTCGAGCAGGTACTTGATTTGAACAAGACAAGCTTCGAGCATATTGTAGGTCGTCTAAAGGCTTACGAAGAAAGAATTGGTGAAGAGGAGACAGAACAGGATGATGACCAAGGCAAACTTATGTTTGTTAACTCAAATCAGTTCGGGAACTACAGAGGAAGAGGACGAGGAGGTCGATCTTCCAGAGGCAGAGGAGGTCGTGGCAGGTTTGGCTTTCAACAATGAGATAGAGATAGAGAACATGACTTGTCACATATTACTTGTTTCAGATGTGATAAACAGGGTCATTATGCCTCAGACTGCCCTGATAGACTGCTCAAGCTTCAAGAAACAGTGGAGAAGAAGGATGAGGATACACATACAGCAGATGAGCTCATGATGAATGAAGTAGTGTATCTTCAAGAAGATAAAGTAAAACCAAGCAGTTTTGAGAGCAGCATGGACAATAATAACATATGGTACTTAGATAATGGAGCAAGTAACCATATGAGTGGAGTTAGGAGTTTCTTTCATGATTTATGTGAAGAAGTGATGGGTAAGGTTCGATTTGGAGATGACTCTCGCGTTTACATCAAAGGAAAGGGCTCTATACGATTTGTGTTTGACAATGGTGAGAAAAAGGTACTGCACAATGTCTACTATATACCAGACTTGAAGAGTAACATTGTGAGTCTAGGTCAAGCTATTGAGGCTGGGTGTGAGGTACAAATGACAAAAGACAAGTTAATGCTCTACGACAAGGTTGGTAAGTTACTTGTGACAACAGTAAGGTCCAAGAATCGTTTGTACACGGTCTTGTTAGAAGTAGAAACGATTAAATGTCTACAACTGGTTTCGTCGAACCAGTCTGCAACTTGGCACGCACGACTTGGTCATGTCAACACCGATACAATGAAGTTAATGATCAGTAAGGACCTGGTAACTGGTATACCAAACATCCAAGTTGAGAGACAAACTTGTGTGTCTTGTTTGTTTGGAAAACAAGCAAGAGACTCTTTTCCTCAAGAAACCACGTACAGAGCTACACTACCTCTCGAGCTGATACATGGCGATCTCTGTGGCTCTATTACGCCCACAACACCAGCTCAAAAGATGTATGTTTTTGTGATCGTAGATGATTTTTCTCGTTACATGTGGACAGTTCTGTTGAGAGAAAAAGGCGAAGCACTCGAAAAGTTCAGGAAATTCAAGTCACTCACTGAACAAGAAACAGGGTATGCGATCAAGAATTTCATAACTGATAGAGGTGGAGAGTTCACCTCTGCTGATTTCAACTCTTACTGTGAGAAGTTTGGGATTA